>NC_049992.1:4353907-4357173 GCF_000003815.2 Branchiostoma floridae | reverse complement strand
CTCATTGATGTCTGCATGATGCGAGAAAAAATAATTTGTAGTTGAATAAATTTGAAACTCACTTAGTGGCTATTTTCTTGGCAATGAAAGAAATTAAAGTCAGGCCATGTCAGAAGAAAAGGAGATAAAGAGATAAGTACGAAAAGACTGAATCAACATGGGATGCACCTGGCAATGGAATATGTATTGTTTGTAAAAGAGCTCACCTTGCTGACATTTCTGTCCAGTCCAACCAGGTGAGCAGGTACATCTGTAGCCGCCATATTTGTTCACACAGCTTCCTTGTTTGCATGGGTTCCTGGTACACTCATTGATGTCTGTGTAAAGAATTAAATACTATGTCATTTCGTTAACTCAGAATCAATATCCCAATGTTAGAATGTAGATGCTTGACTTGACTTGACTTGACTTTGTTTGGATCCACATGAATGTGATAGGATAAACAGTCTAGAAAAATAGCTCACCTTGGTCACAGTTTTGTCCAATCCATCCAGGTGAGCAGGTACATTTGTAGCCGCCAGGTTTGTTCACACATCCTCCGTGTTGGCACGGGTTTCTGGTGCACTCATCGATGTCTGTTGTGAATTTGATAGAGTAAAGGAAATATCAACGTACCATTGATCTAGCTTATTGTTAAAGCAATACCATAATCCAGTCAAATAGATGAATTGTATTGACATTTTTCCTAGATATGCTGATCTACAGATGAACATAGTACAATGCACATTGCTTTTTTTTCTTAAAGATTAACAGCTTAGAAGAAATAGTGTTACAGTAATAATTTCAATGTTGAAATAGCTTTGGGAAAGTTCCATTGATAGTTCTGACTCTGCTATCAGTATGTCTTGTGTAACATAACTATCATTATGAAAACTAACTATAATTTATAAGGTTCAAAATCAACTAACCTTGGCTACAGTTCTGTCCAGTCCATCCAGGTGAGCAGGTACATTTGTGGCCGCCATCTTTGTTCACGCACTGTCCATGTTGGCATGGTTTCCTGGTACACTCATTGATGTCTAAATGCATGATAACAACAAGAGTCTTGGCCGTTATGTAATGAATTCCTAAAATTCAAAAATCTGAAAGAAATAAGCTAAGATAAGGCAATCAGAGTTGATTTGGACTAGCATTTTTATCTCAACGATGTCTGGAATACAATTGACTATAAATTGAAAGCAACAGGAGGACCAAACAAATAGAAAAAGAGCTCTGTCAACAGTATAGAAATACCGGAACACTTTTCTATTGTGATTCCAGTGTATGAATGACACATGTAAAACGCAACTGAAGCATGGCTAAAATCTTTGACTAACTACTCAATCCAATGTCAACTAAGCTGCCTGAGTTTGCCATACATGTATCTCAATAAATTGAATCAAATCAAGGTAATCAAAACTACTCTAAACACAGAAACACAAGGACCTGTCAACCAGCGTACATGTGCTCTCCTCTTCGGGAGTGATTAATTACCATGAAACACATGAGAAACACATGGATACCTTTTACAAAAAGCAAATATTAGGGACAAGGAGAGGATACACAAAGGATATATCTCCTCTTCTGCATGGTGTGTTTCTTTAGTGTTTCTCTTGAGTTTCAATATTGAACTGAGTGTAAGAAGGGTAATCAGGGTTGAACAAGTCCACTAGTTCAATTGTCCGGGGCAAGTGAAAGTGCCAATTGGGCAATTAAATGTCCAGCACCACGTAAGATTTTTCTGTAAGATAAGTGAGATCTTTTCTAATGATACACTTGTTCCTTTCCCTGTTGTTGCGTTGGCCAACACAGAAAAATAGAGCCATTAATAGAAGAATTCCATTGCTGGAAGTGAAAATACATGTTGAAAAATGTCATTTTTATATTTCTAACTAGTGAAAAGTTGATTCAGGCAAGTAAAATGCACTTGTCAGATAGGACAGGTGAATTTTAGAAAGCTTATCTAACCCTGAGTAATACATCACTGACCTTGTCGGCAGTGTTGTCCAGTCCATCCAGGTGAGCAGGTGCATTTGTAACCAGTGTCCTCGCTCTTACAGGTCCCGTACTGGCAAGGCATCTTCTTACACTTGTCCATACCTGTGTTGGATGAACATTTCACAGTCAACGCTTTACTTCAAAGTGATCTACAAACCTGCACGATTGGCATTGATATCACAATACATGTATTGGTACAAAAAAACTATAGAATTTGTTTTGACTGTAATACTATAATGATGAAGTCAAGTAAAGAAATTTGGGCAAGAGAGATGTTGACTATACAGCAACCCAGTGTTTGCCTGGATAAGTTGGCGGGTTGTTGTGTCTCATGTTGGTTCACACATGTCTAAGAATGNTTCTCGTTCTTTCATATTCAAGATTTCCAGCCATGCGTCTACTCCTGCTACATGCTTGTATTGTCATCGTCTTGGTTGGCAGCTCGGATGCCTGGTGGCTGTCCAACAAACAGGCTGAGAAAAAGGAAACAGTCCCGGGGGGCAGTGAGGCCAAGGACGTAACATCCAGGTATGTTACGTCAGTCTTTACGTCAGTCTTTACTTTGCATATGGTGACTGTCAGTACTTCAGCAACAATGGTCATTAACATGCCAAGGTAAAATTCATATCAACATCCATATCCACGTTGATCAAGTGTTTTTGTACAATTACAAAGTGGTTTGTGGCGTAACTGGTAGAGCGTTCGGAATCTAGAGGTCCCGAGTTCGATACCCGCCGTGCCCATGACGTTGTGCCCTTCGGGAAAGGCACTTTATACGACCTTCCTCACTACATCCAGGTGTAAAAATGGGTACCTGACTTCGGTCGGGGAGGTGAAAGAAAAAGACTACCTTTACCTTCTGTCTGTACTTTGTATGTGGCACCGCTAATATAAAATATAAGTTACTAACCTGAGTGCAGTGCACTAGTGCCACATTGCCCTTGTCTGTCCAAATCCAGATTAAGTTCAGCACAGCTGCTAATGAAGGGGTGTTGGCCACAGCATAGATAAAAAAAAAGTCTAAAATCCCCTGGCACTGCTAATTTTTCTTAGTGAAACGTCGGCTTGGCCAGGCCTGCTCTGACCGTGTGGTCCAACAACAAGACAGAAAGAGGACTAGACTATGTCACACTACACAATCACAATCAGTTGTGATTTTGTTTGCTGTTCACCTAATCTATAAGTTTTTGCTTCTTTTAGAAACACTGGAGAAGAGCCCATCGTAGCAACCGTTTATTACTTCGTGAACGGTACTACGATTCCCTACCACCTGTGCTGCACAACTTGCC
>NC_049992.1:4352800-4353737 GCF_000003815.2 Branchiostoma floridae | reverse complement strand
ATTTGACAATTTCTTTCTAGTAAAAAAAATGGGGAAGCGGGGGTATTATTCTATTTTTCTTGTTACAAGTAAGAAAAATGCGGGGTACTATTCTATTTTCTTAACCAGTGAGAGGATGGGGAATCACCTTCTGGTAAAAAATGGGACATCGGGGTATTATCCAATTTTTTTCACCAGTAAGACGTTTGAGAATCACCTTCTAGTAAATAAATTGGACATCGGGGGCTCAAAAGGCCCTCGAGCGGCTATCGGGTACTCGCAGTTTGAAATCCGATAACTATAGTTGAGTCGGCTAGATTTGGGTGTCATTTTTTTGATTGCCTAACGAACTAGTGCACTTGCAATAGAAAGCAAAACATCTCCAGAAATACTGTTTTTTAATTGGATTTGCGGGCATAGAAGTTGTGAGATTTAAGCTGTATTCCTATGGGACGGCGAAATTGTGTAATGAGACTTTAAGTGATACTGCTGAATCATCAATGATGTTAAGCTATAAGATTATTCTCTTCTTCAAACAGACATCAATGAGTGTAACGAAAACACTTGCAAGCATGGGCAATGTGTAAGCCAAGCTGGTAGCTACAAATGTATCTGCTCGCCTGGATAGACTGGACAGAACTGTCAGCAAGGTGAGTTGATTTGGGGCATATATGAATAATTGATTGAACTTGTATTGATTCTTAATTCCTGCTATTCACTGTTATCACAAAATTGTCTTTAGAACTATACGTGAATGACGCTTAAATATCTTAATTTAGGTAATTATTACTACAGAGATGAGGATAGGACATGTTCAGCTATAACATATCTCTGTCGCATAGATATCAATTAATGAAATTAACGGCGGCTACAAATGTACCTGCTTACCTGGATGGACTGGAGTACATGAAGCAAATGTAGTTCAAATGCTCAATATGTTTGAGTAGCAATGTACGAA
>NC_049992.1:4349573-4352700 GCF_000003815.2 Branchiostoma floridae | reverse complement strand
TGCCAATCATTCGAAATATCTACAGCATTTCTTTTTCTTCTTTTTTTTTCTTCTACTGCACAGACATAAATGAGTGTACCAGGAACCCATGTCAACATGGACGCTGTGTGAACTATGATGGTAGTTACAAATGTTCCTGCCCACCTGGATGGACTGGAAAGAACTGTCAGCTAGGTGAGTTTTTGAACACTGTCTGATGTTCTCGGAGTATTTTTATGTCTCAGCCTTTTTTTTTGGTAGAAGTATCCTACTTACATTTCTGATCAAAGCCCCTTTTCAGTTTGGTCAGTTTGGTTTAAATGCTCAATGTGTTTTAGATTAGTAGAAATGTACAAAATAATGCAAATCATTCGAAATATCTACAGCATTTCTTTTCTTTCTTTCTACTACACAGACATAGATGAGTGTACCAGGAACCCATGTCAACATGGACAATGTGTTTACCAAGATGGCGGCTACAAATGTACCTGCTCACCTGGATGGACTGGACAGAATTGTCAGCAAGGTAAGCTCTTTGTTAATGTGGTTTGATATGTTTTAATTTTAATTTATCAAAAAAGTACAAAACAATGCCAATCATTTTAAATATCTATAGCATTCCTTTTCTTTTTGTCTTTTTCTACTAAGCACAGACATAAATGAGTGTACAAGGAACCCATGTCAACATGGACAATGTGTGAACCAAGATGGCGGCTACAAATGTACCTGCACACCTGGATGGACTGGACAGAACTGTCAGCAATGTGAGTTCTTTAAGGTATCTCGGTTGGATAAATTGTTCATGTCTTTGTCATTTTATGACGTCATTTTGACGTCAATGACGTTGCTATTGACAACAGAAGTCGTAGCAGACATTATCATTCTGTTGTCTAAAGTGCACGGTTGTATTTTGGCTGCATATCTTGAAGTTTTCTGGCAATACCCTATTTTCATTGCTTTAGCCAATACGATCGCATAGAAGGCGTCATCATGACACCATATTATGTTATAATGCCGTCAAATTTCTTTTTTTTTCTACTACACAGACATAAATGAGTGTACCAGGAACCCATGTCAACATGGACGCTGTGTGAATAAAGATGGCGGCTACAAATGTACCTGCTCACCTGGATGGACTGGACAGGACTGTCAGCAAGGCGAGTTCTTTTAACACTGCCAGTCAGCTCTCGGAGTATTTTCATGTCTCTGTCTTTTTTTGTTAGAGTTATCCTACTTTTAGTACTTACATTTCTTCTTCTGATCAAAGCCCATTTTCAGTTTGTTCGAGATACACGTATCTGACTTCGTAAATGTGGTTCAAATGCTCAATGTGTTTTAGATTAGTAGAAATGTACAAAACAATGCAAATCATTCGAAATATCCACAGCATTCCTTTTCTTTTTTTATTACACAGACATAGATGAGTGTACCGGGAACCCGTGTCAACATGGACGCTGTGTGAACCAAATGTACCTGCTCACCTGGATGGACTGGACAGAACTGTCAACAAGGTGAGTTGATTTTCTGTATCTATTAACACTACAGTCAGATGTCGGAGTTTTTTCATGTCTTTTTTTTGTTAGAAGTATCCTTCTCCATTTCATCTGATCAAAGCCCATTTTCATCTTTGTCGAGATGGGACAGCGCGGGTGTTATCCAATTTTTACCATTAAGAGGATTCGGTTAGATGTTTAAGAATTCGTTTAAATCTTGTACCTTTTTATACTGTCAGTCAGTTCGCTCTCGGAGTACTTTCATGTCTTTGTCTTTTTTGTTAGAAGTATCCTTCTTAAATTTCCTTTTTTGATAGCCCATTTGCAGTTTGTTCGAAATACACTATCTGACTTAAGTTTATAAAAATTAATGTGGTTCAAATGCTCAATGTGTTTTAGATTAGTCTAGAAATGTATCAAGCAATGCAAATCATTCGAAATATCTACAGCATTCCTTTTCTTTCTTTCTACGACACAGACATAAATGAGTGTACCAGGTACCCATGTCAACATGGACGCTGTGTGAACATACCTGGCGGGTACAAATGTATCTGCTCACCTGGATGGACTGGACAGAACTGTCTGCAAGGTGAGTTCCTTTCATACTTTCAGTCATTTCTCTTAGTGTTTTTGTCTTTATCTCTTTCAGAAGTATCCTTTTTGAATTTCTTCTTATGATCAAAGCCCATTTTCAGTTTGATCGAGATACACGTATCTGACTTTGTAAATGTGGTTCAAATGCTCAATGTGTTTTAGATTAGTCTAGAAATGTACAAAACACTGCCAATCATTCCAAATATCTAAAGCATTTCTTTCCTTTTTTCTACCACGCAGACATCAATGAGTGTACCAGGTACCCATGTCAACATGGACGATGTGTAAACATACCTGGCGGCTACATATGTACCTGCTCGATTGGATGGACTGGACAGAACTGTCAACAAGGTGATTTGGTTTTGTGTACCATTTGATGATTAGTATTTTTGCAATATATAGCTATATATTCTTGCTACAGCCAACGATTGCAAAGAGGATGGAATGACTGCAAAAACACTGTTACACTTTTACGAGATGTATTGTCAACTGGGACAAAAAAAACTCGACCTGCAAGCTCCTTGCGCATTTTGTTTTACACGTTAGCTCACTCAGTATTGTTAAGACAGGTTTTGCCCACCTTGGCTAATTAACTGACCTGGTAACTTTCTGGTGTAATAAATGTTTACCTGGTGGTAATATTATAAAATCTTCAATTACTGGCCATGTATCATGTCCATAAGATTTAGTCTGACTTCATTGGTTTCACATAAATATAATTGATATTAAATTATATGAATAATAAGCACTGCTGCATTTTATCGCTTTTAGGCTCTTGGTGCATCGCTAAGGTATATCTAATTGAAGTAACTTTGGTATGTATGTATTCATCAATAAGTACTCTATAACAATCAGGGGGGTACATGCTTGCTGATCCAATAATAACAAGGATATTCTTTAATATGTTAAAAATATTGACAAACATGGCATATTGGCAATATTCATGAAGGTCTTGTTAAGTCCTAGTGACTTTACAATGTACATTCCCACTTGGATGTTGTAGCACCACATGTCTACTTTCTAAAATGTCTTTTATGACCGCAAAATATATTGCATATGGT
>NC_049992.1:4347513-4349473 GCF_000003815.2 Branchiostoma floridae | reverse complement strand
TATCTTTGTTTGGACAAGTGGACAATAAGGGCAATTAACTTGTTTACTTAGGGCACTGACAGTAGGTTAGCTGAGCACCTGAGGAAAACAATAGCCAGGTGTTCACACTTTTGCTTGAAAGTGGCATAGGTGGCAGACAGCTTGGCTGGGGTTATATCAACAAAACACAAACATGGCTGTAATTTAGTGCAAACAAGGAATATGTTACAAGAATTGTTATGAAGCATGGATTTCAAAATACAATATGTACACAGAATACATAACTGTCTATCAAAGATATGTTTGCAATCAGAAACAAAATTCTCCTTGAAACAAATGGAAGATGCTCATGTACACTGAAGTTACTTGAATCAAACTGTTAAAAGCTCCTTGCTTGAATGTTGCAAGAGGCCTTATGAGGGCATTTGGCATGAAGGGATTCAAGTGACTTATGTAACAAATTTGGTAAAACAATTGTGTACATAAAGGGAATTCTTAGGCAGCTGGTTATTGACAGAGTGACCGAAAGTTCAAAATTAGAGAGTAAGACGTAGTTAACAGCATGTTATAGCTTTACTGCCATTTATAGCTTAAACAAATATAGAATGATACAAATATAGTGTCAACATTCAACTATGTCAGTGCACAACAGGTAAAAAGCTGCATCTGTTCAGGGCCAGCCCGGGACAGGCAACAAAAACCTTTGAATGTGGGCTCTGGAGCTGTCAGAGCTGGCCTGTGGGCCCTGAAATTACAGTCTGGCGACAGCTTAAGCATGTATTAAAGGAGCAGCAAAATGTGTAACTTAGAGTGGTGCGATACTCTTTTTAACAAGTAAATTACACTCCCAGACTGAAACTATCCAGGTTATTGCCTGTTGTTCCTTGACACACGAGGATTAGACGTGCTTGCACTGAGACTTTGATTACAATACAATCCGTTATCTCTTTATCTCTATCAAAAGAGTGTTTTCTCAACTATAACGTCCTTGCTCTTGTGAACTTTGCTAAAAAAATGTGTGTGTGGTAGGTGACGTAACCGTAGTATATCAAAACAGACTATTGGTACAACAGTTTTCATCTGAGCGTTGTTTTCTATCAAATACCTTGTTTTGGAATAAAAATCGATTATCAAAACAAACAAAGCCGGCATCAGATCCAGGAAAGAACATGGGGAATTATCAAACTATTGGTCAGCTTTAATAATTGGTCAGATTACACCCTGGTTGAATTTGGTTATCTTTATAAGATTCTGTCGGGCTATTTGTAATTAAAGTGGTCAAATTTGATGAAACCGTGAATCAATCAGTGTGTAAGTTATTACAAATACTCCTAAACCCAGGAAATCCTTTGTCAATCATAATACACATCCAGCACCAATCCCAGACAGTCTGATATTTCACACTCCACAGAAGGACAGGTATCACCTCACATGGTCCACTGGCACCCTTCCTGCATTGTTATCACACTGGGCGGGGAGGGGGTAATTATCGAACAATAGGGGAAATGAGGAAAATTCAGGGTCAAAGGTTGTATCTATGTGTTGCTAGGGCAGCCAATGCCCGCTTTGCTGGGGGTCTTGAGATATGTCTTAGTCGCACTGAGCATGAAAACGTACTGTTTCTTTTAATACAGCCATACAATGTCAAAGTGGATGGAGGGAACACAACAACCACTGCTACAAGTTGATGAGAGACAAAGCGACCTGGTTTTCAGCAGAGTCCATGTGTAAGACAGATGGTGCAAGCCTGGCCTCTATCACAAGCAGCGCTGAGAACAACTTCATCAAAGGTGTCATCTCAAATGGTGGGTTTTTAACAGAACAGATTCATATCAATTACAATTATAGCTCTTCTTTATCATTCTTAGACATTTGCTTTTAGTCCAAATCAATAAACATTTAATCTATTAGTTTTCAGATTTAGAAAAAAATATAATAAAAATCCCATACAACATATTACTACAAGAGTGCAGGATACATC
>NC_049992.1:4343959-4346466 GCF_000003815.2 Branchiostoma floridae | reverse complement strand
CAAGAGAATTCAATATTAGAAGAGTCATACATGTAATGTTGATTGTCTTGACGTTCTAAGCAAAAAGCATCCATAAAAGGCATTATTGTAAATAACATACTTCTTCTATCCAGCACTAAGTAACTTGATACTTCTGACTGAACGACTAGTACCTAAAACAACTCACCCTGCTGACAGTTCTGTCCAGTCCATCCATGTGAGCATGTGCATTTGTAGCCGCCATCTTTGTTCACACAGCGTCCATGTTGGCATGGTTTCCTGATACATTCATCGATGTCTGTGCGTCAAAAGAAAGAGAATGCAATGCTGTTACCCGAACAGCAAGGTATAAAAGGTTCGAAACCCTTTTTTCTCCATCCCTGCTTAAAACAGACGTGGTCTTGAAATAGATTCATCTGTGAATAGTAATTGACGGGAAAGTAAAGAAAGTAGTTTCATAAACTCATACAATCATGTAATACTCTGTTCTAAACGAAACAAATGAAAGATGAGTTTGCCATTTAGCACCAGTAACGTGATATTGTGACTGAAATACCGAAAACAACTCACCTTGCTGACAGTTCTGTCCAGTCCATCCAGGTGAGCAGGTACATTTGTAGCCGCCATCTTGGTTTCCACAGTGTCCATGTTGGCATGGTTTTATGGTACACTCATTGATGTCTGTGGAACAACAAAAAAGAGAATTATTGCAGAGTAGCTAACAAAAAGGGATTCGAAACACTTTCCTTCCATACCTATCTCCAACAGATTCGAGGTTCAAAGGGATTTACAATTCACCCATCTGTGTTTGTTAGATGGGGTAAGGGAATCTTGTTTTGTCAATTGATGAAATAGCAAACAAGTTTCTAAACCGAAACACCCTGACATAGAACCAACAAAGTTAACTTGTTATTTGTGATTATTCTACTTAAAACAACTCACCTTGCTGGCAGTTCTGTCCAGTCCATCCAGGTGAGCAGGTACATTTGTAGCCGCCATCTTCGTTCTCACAGCGTCCATGTTGGCATGGTTCTCTGCTACATTTATCGATGTCTGTGTGATAACAAAGAGAATTCAATATTAGAAGAGTCATACATGTAATGTTGATTGTCTTGACGTTCTAAGCAAAAAGCATCCATAAAAGGCATTATTGTAAATAACATACTTCTTCTATCCAGCACTAAGTAACTTGATACTTCTGACTGAACGACTAGTACCTAAAACAACTCACCCTGCTGACAGTTCTGTCCAGTCCATCCATGTGAGCATGTGCATTTGTAGCCGCCATCTTTGTTCACACAGCGTCCATGTTGGCATGGTTTCCTGATACATTCATCGATGTCTGTGCGTCAAAAGAAAGAGAATGCAATGCTGTTACCCGAACAGCAAGGTATAAAAGGTTCGAAACCCTTTTTTCTCCATCCCTGCTTAAAACAGACGTGGTCTTGAAATAGATTCATCTGTGAATAGTAATTGACGGGAAAGTAAAGAAGGTAGTTTCATAAACTCATACAATCATGTAATACTCTGTTCTAAACGAAACAAATGAAAGATGAGTTTGCCATTTAGCACCAGTAACGTGATATTGTGACTGAAATACCGAAAACAACTCACCTTGCTGACAGTTCTGTCCAGTCCATCCAGGTGAGCAGGTACATTTGTAGCCGCCATCTTGGTTTCCACAGTGTCCATGTTGGCATGGTTTTATGGTACACTCATTGATGTCTGTGGAACAACAAAAAAGAGAATTATTGCAGAGTAGCTAACAAAAAGGGATTCGAAACACTTTCCTTCCATACCTATCTCCAACAGATTCGAGGTTCAAAGGGATTTACAATTCACCCATCTGTGTTTGTTAGATGGGGTAAGGGAATCTTGTTTTGTCAATTGATGAAATAGCAAACAAGTTTCTAAACCGAAACACCCTGACATAGAACCAACAAAGTTAACTTGTTATTTGTGATTATTCTACTTAAAACAACTCACCTTGCTGACAGTTCTGTCCAGTCCATCCAGGTGAGCAGGTACATTTGTAGCCGCCATCTTCGTTCTCACAGCGTCCATGTTGGCATGGTTCTCTGCTACATTTATCGATGTCTGTGCGATAACAAAGAGAATTCAATATTAGAAGAGTCATACATGTAATGTTGATTGTCTTGACGTTCTAAACAAAAAGCATCCATAAAAGGCATTATTGTATATAACATACGTCTTCTACCCAGCAGTAAGTAACTTGATACTTCTGACTGAACGACTAGTACCTAAAACAACTCACCCTGCTGACAGTTCTGTCCAGTCCATCCATGTGAGCATGTGCATTTGTAGCCGCCATCTTTGTTCACACAGCGTCCATGTTGGCATGGTTTCCTGATACATTCATCGATGTCTGTGCGTCAAAAGAAAGAGAATGCAATGCTGTTACCCGAACAGCAAGGTATAAAAGGTTCGAAACCCTTTTTTCTCCATCCCTGCTTAAAACAGACGTGGTCTTGAAATAGATTCATCTGTGAATAGTAATTGACGGGAAA
>NC_049992.1:4342920-4343559 GCF_000003815.2 Branchiostoma floridae | reverse complement strand
CAATTGATGAAATAGCAACAAAGTTTCTAAACCCGAACACCCTGGACATAGAACCTACAAAGTTAACTTGTTATTTGTGATTATTCTACTTAAAACAACTCACCTTGCTGACAGTTCTGTCCAGTCCATCCAGGTGAGCAGGTACATTTGTAGCCGCCATCTTCGTTCTCACAGCGTCCATGTTGGCATGGTTCTCTGCTACATTTATCGATGTCTGTGCGATAACAAAGAGAATTCAATATTAGAAGAGTCATACATGTAATGTCGATTGTCTTGACGTTCTAAACAAAAAGCATTCATAAAAGGCATTATTGTATATAACATACTTCTTCTACCCAGCTGTAAGTAACTTGATACTTCTGACTGAACGACTAGTACCTAAAACAACTCACCCTG
Organism: Branchiostoma floridae; assembly: GCF_000003815.2. Lineage (NCBI taxonomy): Eukaryota > Metazoa > Chordata > Leptocardii > Amphioxiformes > Branchiostomatidae > Branchiostoma > Branchiostoma floridae. The sequence goes on along the minus strand of NC_049992.1, from coordinate 4,343,163 downwards.
CTGACAGTTCTGTCCAGTCCATCCATGTGAGCATGTGCATTTGTAGCCGCCATCTTTGTTCACACAGCGTCCATGTTGGCATGGATTCCTGATACATTCATCGATGTCTGCGTGTCAAAAAAAGAAAAGAAAAAAGAATTCAATACTGTTACTTGAATAGCAAGGTATAAAAGGTTCGAAACCCTTTTTCCTCTATTCCTGCTTAAAACAGACGTCATGTTGGCATGGTCTTGAAATGGCTTT
>NC_049992.1:4341731-4342697 GCF_000003815.2 Branchiostoma floridae | reverse complement strand
CACACAGCGTCCCTGTTGGCATGGGTTTCTGGCACATTCATCGATGTCTGTGTGACGAAAAAGACATGTACAGTTGCACTTGGCACGTGAGCTGATGCTTAAAGATTATTACTATTAATTAGAAAACAACTCACCTTGCTGACAGTTCTGTCCAGTCCATCCAGGTGAGCAGGTACATATGTAGCCGCCATCTTTGTTCACACAGCGTCCATGTTGGCATGGATTCCTGATACATTCATCGATGTCTGCGTGTCAAAAAAAGAAAAGAAAAAAGAATTCAATACTGTTACTTGAATAGCAAGGTATAAAAGGTTCGAAACCCTTTTTTCTCTATTCCTGCTTAAAACAGACGTCATGTTGGCATGGTCTTGAAATGGATTCATCTGTGAATAGTAGTTGACGGGAAAGTACAGGAAGCTTAAGCAGTCTCATAAACTCATACATGTAATACTTTTTTCTAAACGAAACAAGAGAAAGATGAGTTTGCCATTTAGCACCAGTAACGTTATACTTGTGACTGAAATACCTCAAACAACTCACCTTGCTGACAGTTCTGTCCAGTCCATCCAGGTGAGCAAGTACATTTGTAGCCGCCATCTTCGTTCACACAGCGTCCATGTTGGCATGGGTTTTTGGCACATTCATCGATGTCTGTGTGACGAAATGTACTGTTGCACTTTGCATATGAGCTGATGGTTGAAGTTTATTACTATTAACTAGAAAACAACTCACCTTGCTGACAGTTCTGTCCAGTCCATCCAGGGTCGCAGGTACACTTGTAGCCACCATCTTGGTTCTCACAGCTTCCATGCTGGCATGGTGTCCTGGTACACTTGTTGATGTCTGTGAGACATAAAAGGCAAGTAAAATAATATTATATACTTTGCAGCTGGACTGACCAAGTCGACAAGAAGTTGGGAAACAGCCTACCTTGCTGACAGTTCTGTCCGGTCCATCCAGGTGAGC
>NC_049992.1:4337201-4340824 GCF_000003815.2 Branchiostoma floridae | reverse complement strand
AAATAAAAACATAATAATGCAAATTTGTAACGAATTTGCAGCCATTCACTTATTGGTCGATTTCCTAATTGGCAGGCTACCATTGGTTGAACTGCTAATTATGATGGACAGCCTTTTGTTATGCCACATTGAACTCGTTTTAGATCTATAATGGCCGCCGCGTGAGAAAGGTGTATAGGTAGGCCTCAGTGGAACGTCGGCTTGGCCAGGTCTCCAGCTCTGACAGTGTGGCTCAGCAACATGACAGCTAGGCACTAGACCACGTCACACTACCCAATCACAATCAGTTGTGAGTTATGTTTGCTGTTCGCCTATCTAAGGTTTTTGTTTCTTTTAGAAACACTGGAGAAGAGCCCACCGTGTATTCCGCTCATTACTCCGTGATTGGTGCGACCGTTCCTCCCAACCTGTACTGCACAATTTGCCCAAATGGTGAGCGAATGTTTTTGTTCTTAAAATGATAGTATATCAAACTTTAAAAATGGGACAGCGTGGGTATTTTCCCATTTTGTTTTACAAGTAAGAAGTTTGAGAATCACTTTGTGGTTAAACAATGGGACAGCGTTGGTAACATATATTGTTTCGCAACAATGTCAGGTCGCAAACGTCAGTTCGCAAAAAGCCAATTCGCAACAAGGTACAAGTCGTTTCTTATTATCCCATTTTCTTAACTAGTAAGAGGATCGCGAGAAACACCTTCTGGTAAAAAGAAATGGGACAGCGGGTGTGTTATCCTTTTTTTTTACCAGGTAGAGGTATGAGAAAACTGATGAAATGATGCTAGCCATCTACTAATAAATGATGTGTTTCTTAGCAAGTAGTCCAATATCATGCAAACTATCGTTATCATTTGATATGATGCTTACCTGCTCTGATTTAAGTGATACTACTGAATCATTAATGTTTCAACGTGTTAAGCTATAAGATTATTTTCTTCTTCAAACAGACATCAGTGAGTGTAACGAAAACACTTACAAACATGGGCACTGTGTGAGCCAATCTGGCGGTGGCTACAAATGTACCTGCTCACCTGGATGGACTGGGCAGAACTGTCAGCAAGGTGACTTTTTTATTCTTAATTACCACTATTTACTGTTTTTGAGCAAATTGTCTTCGGAACTATGTGAAAATACGCTTAAATGTCATAATCTAGGTAATTATTACTAAATATGAGGATATTTCAGGGATAAAATTTCTGTCTCTGCCGCATATAGATACTAGTAAATAAATGAAATGAAATGAAATGAAGGGCGGCTACAAATGTACCTACTCACCTGGATGGACTGGAGTAAATAAAGCAAATGGAGCAAATGTAGTTCAAAAGCTCCACATGTTTTAGTAGCGATGTACGCAACTATATATGTCAATCATTTCAAAGATCGATAGCGTTGTTTTTTTTCTACGAGACAGACATAGATGAGTGTACCGGGAACCCATGTCAACATGGACAATGTGTGAACCAAGATGGCGGCTACAAATGTACCTGCTCACCTGGATGGACTGGACAGAACTGTCAACAAGGTGAGTTGATTTTTAACATGAAAGTTCATCTCTATTCATAAATGGATAAACTGAACATTAACTAACCAACACTAAACTGTCAGCAAGGTCTTTTAACACTATCAGTCAGTTCTCGGAGTATTGTCAAGTCTTTGTCTTTTTTTGTGTATCCTGCTTACCCTTCTTCTTCCGACAAAGGCACATTTCCAGTTTGGTCGAGATACACGTATCTGACTTGATAATGTGGTTCAAATACTCAATATGTTGTAGTAGCAATATGTGCAAAACAATAACAATCATTCTAAATATCCAAATTTCTTTTCTTCTTTTTCTACTACACAGACATAAATGAGTGTACCGGGAAACCCATGTCAACATGGACGATGCGTCACCAAGATGGAGGCTACAAATGTACCTGCGAGCCTGGATGGATTGGACAAAACTGTCAGCAAGGTGAGTTCTTTGTCAATGTGGTTCAAATACTTAACCCTTAAACTGCCAGAGTTTCAGCCCTATAAAATGCTATTATTGCCAGGGTTGGCCGCTGACCCCAGAAATTTCGAAAAGAGACACCCGAACAAGACAGAAGTCCCTAACTTCTGGGGTTCGTGCGCTACACGTGCAAAAAGCTGCTACTTTGGGGGAATACGCTATCCCGGTTATAACTGGGCATGGCACAAAGGCATGTATATGTGTGCCGGATATATTCGGTTTTGGCAGTTTAAGGGTTTAAAATATATTCTAGTAAAATGTACAAAACAACGCCAATCATTCTAAATATCTACAGCATTCCTTTTCTTCCTTTCCACTACACAGACATAAATGAGTGTACCATCTGGAACCCATGCCAACATGGACAATGTGTGAACCAAGATGGCGGCTACAAATGTGCCTGCGAGCCTGGATGGACTGGACAGAACTGTCAGCAAGGTGAGTTGATTTTTAGCATGAAAGTTCGTCTCTATTCGTAAATGGATAAACTGAACTTTATCTAACCAACACTAAAACCGATTGGGACTTACCTCAAATTTTCGACCGACTCCGTCAGTCTTGTTTATGGAATGGACCAGTCTACAAGCTGTAGCTTCCGAAACGTGACTGCAGCAGAGGGTCGTAAATGCCAGATAATCTGTGTCGCCTCCCGTCTCTGTTCAGCGATGGAAGACGGCGCGGATGTGTCATTAAAAATGAGATTCCTTGAACATCAACGACCAAGTACTGTGAACTCATAGGTTTCTCAGCATATGCATACAGAGTCGCCGGAACACTCTGTTTCGCTTGAATAAGTAAAGTTCAGAGCCTGGATTCATGAAGGAGGCTGTGTACATCCGCGTCCACCGTTCAACGCTGAACAGAGACGGGGGGCGACACAGGTTATCTGGCAGTTACGGCCCTGTGTTGCAGTCACGTGTCTCCGACGTTACATTCCGGAAGCTATAGTAGACGGGTCCATATCGTGAATACCACTGACGGAGTCGGCCAAAAATGTGTGGTAAATTTGGTGTTATCTTACAGCAATTAGCATGGTGAAATAGCTATTCTACAGCCAACGATTGCAAAGTAAATGGAATGACTACAAAAACACAGTTACACTTTTGCAAGATGTATTCTCAACTGGGACAAAACAAACTCGACTTGCAATTAAAGCTTCTTGCACATTTTGTGTCACAGTTAGCTCATCAAACGTACTGTTTCTTACAGCCAAACAATGCCAAAGTGGATGGAGGGAACACAACAACCACTGCTACAAGTTGATGAGAGACAAAGCGAGCTGGTATTTAGCAGATTCTATGTGTAAGACACAAGGTGCCATCCTGGCCACTATCACAAGCAGCGCTGAGAACAACTTCATCAAAGGTGTCATCTCGAATGGTAGGTTTTGAACAGAACAGATTCTTTTCAATCACAATTATAGCTCTTTTTTTATCATTCTTAGACATTTGCTTTTAACACACATCCATGTACATTTGATTTATCGGTTTTCTGATTTAGAAAAAAATATAACAAAAATCCCATTATAACATACTACAAGACTTCGGAGACTTCATACCTCCTTAAGACATTCAGTTTTCACCCCAAGTTTTAACATTACTGCCATGCAGCATAAAGGAACAAGAGACTAG
>NC_049992.1:4328316-4336640 GCF_000003815.2 Branchiostoma floridae | reverse complement strand
AGCTCCCTTCAACATCTTGTATGAATCTGAGAACGGGAGAGAAGTCATGTTGGTTTGACGATGTAGATTCGACATCCAGGTAATAAGATACTCCAAAAAGTAGTTACTCAAGCAACTGGATATGGTTTTGGAAACAGTTAGATCGACGTTTTAACTACTATCCAGTAGCACTGACGAAAACTACTGGATACAATGTAATAGTTGGAACGTCTGACCGTTTCCAAAACCATATTCAGTTGCTTGTCTGAGTAACTTTTTGGCGAATGTTGGTTCGAGATTATTCATTTGTTTTAACATACCATGTATTTTAACCTCATGAAGTTTCTGTTTGTGATGCTCTGTTTTATTTCTGTGTCATTTGGTGGCTTATGTTTATTTGTATTTTGTTATTTATATTCACTTATACTTCACTTCTTACAGACATGAAGGAGCTCGAGTGTGCCAAGAAAACATGCAAACATGGAACCTGCAAGAACAAAGATGGCGGCTACAGATGTGCCTGCTCACCTGGATGGACTGGACAGAACTGTCAGCAAGGTGAGTTATTTTTCTTGACTGATTTATTCTTAAACATTTAGTATCTACAATCCAGCATTGATCCACTACTCCCCTAAATTATACAATACCATTTATTCCACAGACATCGACGAGTGTGCCAGGAGTCCATGCCAACATGGAGGCTGTGTGAACCAAAATGGCGGCTACAAATGCACCTGCTCGCCTGGATGGACTGGACAGAACTGTAACCAAGGTGAGTTATTTTTATAGACTGTTTTATCCTTTCACATTCAGCATCTGCAATGTAACTTGTACTCGCCTAAATCATACAATATATCATTCATAATATAGACATTGACGAGTGTGCCTTGAGCCCATGCCAACATGGACGCTGTGTGAACAAAAATGGCGGCTACAAATGCACCTGCTCGCCTGGATGGACTGGACAGAACTGTAACCAAGGTGAGTTATTTTTATAGACTGTTTTATCCTTTCACATTCAGCATCTGCAATGTAACTTGTACTCGCCTAAATCATACAATATATCATTAATAATATAGACATTGACGAGTGTGCCTTGAGCCCATGCCAACATGGACGCTGTGTGAACAAAAATGGCGGCTACAAATGCACCTGCTCGCCTGGATGGACTGGACAGAACTGTAACCAAGGTGAGTTATTTTTATAGACTGTTTTATCCTTTCACATTCAGCATCTGCAATGTAACTTGCACTCGCCTAAATCATACAATATATCATTCATAATATAGACATTGACGAGTGTGCCTTGAGCCCATGCCAACATGGACGCTGTGTGAACAAAGATGGCGGCTACAAGTGCACATGCTCACCTGGATGGACTGGACAGAACTGTCAGCAAGGTGAATTATTTTTTTCTAGACTGCTTTATTCTTATACGTTCAGCATCTATATATGTATAATCTAAAATTGAGCTACTTCTCGGCATGAGTGGTCAATCATACAATATTCATTTATAACACAGACATCAATGAGTGTAAGAGGAACCCATGCCGACATGGACGCTGTGTGAACAAAGATGGTGGCTACAAATGTACCTGCTCACTTGGATGGACCGGGCAGGACTGCCAGCGAGGTGAGCTATTATTATTATTTTTTTTTGGTCATTTCTTGTGGTCGTTCCTCTCGAGCACTTTATTTTCCTCTATGTAGTATAAACCTTTTTTTTATGTTATTATTTGTTTCTCAAATTTCCCTTTCCGTTTACTACTGTAAAATTCCAAGTTTTACTACTGTGAAATTCGAAATTTTACTGCTGTGAAATTCGAAATTTTGATACTGTGAAATTCGAAATTTTAATACTGTGAAATTCGAAATTTTAATACTGTGAAATTCGAAATTTACTATTGTGAAATTCCAAATTTAACTGTAAAATTCTACATTTTACTACAGTCCTGAAGTGTCCTGGTGATTGGAGAAAATATAACAACCACTGCTACAAACTGATGACAACTACAGTCAGTTGGTCTACAGCGAGATCGCGATGCAGACAACATGGCGCCATGCTTACCTCCATCAACGGTCAGGGCGAGAACAACTTCGTCAAAAACCTCATCTCGGGATGTGGGTAACATTTACAGGCCTTTACACGTAAATGTATCTCTGTGGTGTACTAATCACACAGAAATTCTTATCAATGCTGATCACGTCTCTCTTAATCTCATTACTAATTGCATGCAAATCAATTACCGTTCTTATTTCTTTTTATCTGTGATTTCAAGTCACATTATATTGGTGTTGTGTCCTTGATTGACTACTAGTCTAGTACTCATATTATAAAATGGCGTCTTTTTGCTTTGGTTTGTATTGATTAAATGCTTGCGTTAAATATGGTTACTATTTCTTGAAACGTTACTAAGCTGTCTATAAGTGGCTCAGCCGGACGTCGGCAACACAGAGGTTATTGGTCTATGCAAGGAAACAGAACAGTCAACTTGACAAAGTTGCCTGTTTGGGGCCAGTGCTACTCATTTGGTCTCCTGGGGTTAATTGACTTAGCCTAAAAACTGCATAAATCCTCGTTGATGAGATTCATTAGTCACGTTTGTACACACTTAATAGAATTTTCATCAAACAGTGACTACTTTTCAAAGGTAAACACACGTACCTCCGATGGCTATCTGTCCATCTTGCTCACGAAGTGTCCTAGTCTTGCGAGAGTGCGAGCCTATCTCGAGACTTGCGTCGATCTTCTGCCCCTCACCCTGCCTCCTCGCGGAGTAGGGGTAAATAGGACTTGGACAGCTCGCAGCCATCATTGCCGTTCAGCTTCGCACCTGCCAACTGTATGTGAAATGCGTCTTCAATCTTTCTGTGGGCCTTACGTGGTTTTCTAAATCCTCTGACAAATTGGCCATGCCATTAACGATCATTAACAGGATTCTACTGTAACAGACTGGTTCTCTTTCAATTGCAGATCCTTATGGTAAAAGAAATGTTAAACCCATCATCTGGATGGGTCTTCAAAAGGGAGCTAGTGGATGGAAGTGGACGGATGGGTCAAAATTTGACTACAGTAACTGGGCGCCGGGAGAGCCGGGTAAAAGGAAGGACATGAATTGTGCCATCGTATATTCAAAGGTGTGTATTCCTTAGTTCTTTTTGAATAAGATAAAGGACGTTTCGACTGACATCCATCACTCTTCTACAGTGTCACTAGAATGAACTGGCAGAACTAACAAAGCAATAGTTTCGACAGGTTGGTATGTCACGGTATAAAGACGATGGTGTCACCTCTCCGAGGATGAACTAAAAAGGAACTGAAAGAGATAATTACAACTTTATTTTCACTGTAATTTCGGTGATCGGTCTGTCACCTTCCTCAAGGCAAATCTGATTGCTTCACATTGCACTGCAGATATAGGTGTCGCTGCTTACAGATGCGGTCACAAACCTAAAGTAATTACATATATATACAGTGATTGTTGCGAGTTTTTCCCAAATGTATTTGTTTACATGTATTTAAAAACTGCTATATATGTATGTATTACGCTCCTTTACATTTGGGACCGCGTTGTAAAAACATCACAACCAACAAATATGCCTAAATCTCTCTCTATATATATATCTTGTGTCATCTGAATGTAGAATATGTTCTGTGTCATTTTTGACAGGACTACAGACATCTGTGGATTTTTACTAAAAAGCTGGATCTAGGAGAATGGGACGACTTCAAATGCCGCGTTCCTTGTGCCTACGTTTGTGAGAAATCAGTTTAACAACCAACTAGAGTTCCGCGACCTCATACCTTCACCTGATGATGTTAACCTCTTCGAGTAACATATCATACACGTCTCTCATCGATTATACAACTAGAACTAGATAATAGAGCCTCAAAGAATCTCATTTGCATACATTTATACTGTTGATCATTTTCTGTACCCAAATAACACTAGTTGTTCAGAGTAAGAAAGTCTCGTCTTAGCAAAAGGGTTAACATGCATTGGCATAATACCGGTAGTAAGACTTATACCGGTAGATTAAAAATACTGGAACTTAAAGAGATCTACACATGCAACAATAGTTATTTCTGAGCTGTGCACACTTCAGACATCTAGGTGTCCAATACACCATTTACAAAGCATCGATAACAATGCATTCGAAGACAACAAGGCCAAAAGTTTTCAGTATACTTTTTTTTAAATTTCGGGGTAGACAGCTCGTCGTGGGACGAACACACTGTCACATTCATTGCCAAATTTATATAGATCATAATTACACATGCTCACGGCACAAGACGAACATGATTCAACAACAATCTTGAATTTCTGTTGGTGACCTACAACTCATGTAAAAGTGTGAAGAACCGTTGCATAATAGCCCGGATCTACGACTGAATGGGCAAAATTGAACGTACGCAGCCATTTTCCCGCCATTTTTATATCTACGCTAGCAGTGAAGTGTTACGTCATAGCGGTTGCGACGGACAGAAGTTAAATGAAAATTCTTGACAGTATACGTCCGTTTTCTCATGACATTTTGTATGCTCATGCAGGTTTATGTTTTATGCATTTACTGACAGAAAAGGAAGGAACATCAGAGGATGTATAAATGTACATAGCGGCAGTTAATTGTGCCGTGTTTCTTCCTACCGGTATTTTGTACCCCCTCCCAACCACGCGCCCGTTCGCCGTGTAATTCCGCGGCGTGTTACAATTACAATATTACGCTTTTAGCAGGACAAGAGTGGCAGAAAAGTTACACAGAAGAAGTGGCAAGGGTAACCTATAACAGCAACATGTAACTGGAGAAAATGATGCGTTGACAATTTGTCAAATCAGTATGGCTAGAGAAATCGTCGTAAACGTACCGGTATTATGATAATAGATGTTATTTCCTGATAAAAGATGTAAATGAGCTTTCATATGCAGAACTTTATCTTATAATCTTACATTCATTCCAAATGCTGCAAGAATTGAATGTCCCAATCATCATTAACAACTATGTAATTATGATATTTTCTCCTAAACCATGCAAATGAGGTCTTCATTTGCGTAATTGATATATATCTAGAGAACTCTCTTTCTCACTGGTTACCAGATGTATATGTCATGTGTTTTGGAATCACAGCAGAGTTCTAAAATTTATTCATTAACTATCCAAAGTAACTCCTGACCTGCATAATTTGCATATGATTATGGAAATTACCAAATAATGTATGCAGCCTACGTGGTGTAAGATGCTGTTATTTCTTGGAATGTTGAATTTGACTTCTTTTATTAGTCGGTTGAACTAATTCAGTAGTAAGAAACTAATTTTTAACATCCTAACATTTTGAATAGTAAAAACAGTAAAGAAACTATTGTAAAATAGTTTTTTTCAATATTTCGGCTTCGAGTTAAGGAGTGTGACAAATGAATTCGTTTTGTTTCAGCTTGATGTTTTACAGAAAATATTTGTGAATGTCATATTAGTAAGCAAGGAAGAAAGCATTCTGTTTATCTATACCTTAATCGCATGTATTATAGCATGTTCTTAATTTCGAAAAAAAAAACTACAGAAAAAAAACGCATGTCCGATATTTACAAGTCTACTGTTATTAGCTGGCCAGTCGAGAGCAAAAAGTACTTGATTAGGTCGTAAACAAAGTTTCCAAGCTGGATGCATGCAGAACTTGTGTAGTCTCCAAGCAGACTGGACTGTCAGCTGGATGACAAAAGAGATTTGGCCAAATAGGGACAAAATAAGTTGCCACGAAATTTCGTTAAGTTTTTTTAAGTCTATCCAGCTATCACGGCCGGTCAGTATACTCCTATGCCAATTAACTCCTACTAGGCTTTTACTGCTAACTTGGCCATAGTCCCCTATTTACATCAATGAGCGGGAGTCCGACCAAAGTAAGTACAAATGTACATACACAATTCTAGAGGGGGGCGAAAACACTAGCGATTTCGCCCCTAGGGAGGGCAAGATCGCTATGACACTGGCCATCAAGAAGTACATCACCACTGTTAACGGCATACACTGTATTTCTATGGATACTAGGCTGTTACATGCACATCGAAAGTTTTTTTTGGCTATTTATAGTGATTAAAGAAAACTATTTGACTGCATTTTTTATTTGTATGCTTAACAAACCCATGCTACTTACCATAGAATGAAAAGATGTTATCTATCTATAAAATCTATATGAACTACAGAACTAGGCAGATACAGGATAAAACCAACAAGAGACAGTAAATGTAAACTGGTGCAATGATAGCTTTAGTGATAAAATAGCTCTTCCTTCACAAAACTACAACTGTCTCATCATTCTATTGCTACTAGGGGTGGGTACCGGTACAGAAAATTCAGGTACAGGTACAGCCCAGGTCCAGAGGATGAGGTCCAGATCCAGACCTGATCATTTGTGAATGTAGTAGTGCTGGTATAATGTATTCTCCAAGCAGAGGTTGGGTTGCGAAGATGTAGTAGTGGTTGCCATTTGATCTAGTAAAAATCTACGCAATCCAACAACTGCTTGGAGAATAGATATTTTTTTAGGTATCTGTTAATTTTTTACTCAGTCCAACATCCGGTCCACTGCATTTTTTCAAGTCTGTTTTTTTCAGGACCGGTCCAACAAGAAACAAAAACACTGTTTTGTACCGGTACATCGTACCAGTACCCACCACTAATTGCTACCATAGCTATCTACACACCGAAAGCTTAAAATATGGTTGTGTGTAACAAAATCTCTAAAATATCATAAACTTAAACGACTTTAGTGCAAATGGCATTCTATTTAACATAAACAAATGAGACAGAATATGCCCCGTGCAAATCAACTTTGCTAAGTTCTAAAGTGAGAAAACTAGAAACAATGAGGTAGAAAATCATCAACAAATAAATTCATAGTGATACATTTCCAAGGAAAAATCTAATCTTAATTACAAACAACTACTATCATCTGCGGGAGCTCAGGAAGCTGGCGATGAATAGGACGCAGTGGAGAAAGATGAAGAAAGACTGATTGCTGATGCAGAGTGTCCAGACCACTGCATCAGCAGAATACAGTGGACTACTACTACATTGTACAAGTAACATACCAATGTTGATAGCCTTTCCCCATTGTTTTGTGTATTGGCAAAAACGGCGGCCGGGAGGAGGCATGATTTTGAGCGTTTCTACCCGTGATATTTATATTTCAAGGCATGGAATGGACATTAACCGTAGCAAAGATGTATTTGATAGCCTGTGAGGCAAAGCTACGAAAGCTTCACCCTCCTTTTTCAGCACTCGGTTCCAGAGCTGAATATAGCTTCAGCACTGGATTTCCAGTGCTGAATATTCGTCAGCACTCTTGAAAATCCCGCTCCGTCTGTCACGTGACCCCGGCAGTGGTTGCGCCATTTCGCATAAGGATCGTGCAAATCTCATAAGGTTCGTGTGAATCACATAGTGATTCGTGCGAATTTCATAATATTCGTGCGTTTTTGCATAGTGATTCGTGCGAATTTCATAATATTCGTGCGTTTTCGCATAGTGATTCGTGTGTATCACATAATATTCGTACGAATTTCATAGGGTTCGTGCAAATGCTTAGGCACCCCTGTCAACTAAGCCAGCTGAGGAAACAACAACAGTGCAGCAGCGCCATCTACCGAAAAAGTTTCGACTTGCAGCCTTGTCCAACGACTTTTGCGGCCTGTTGTATGGGAGGCTTCTTGACGATGTATAATTACAAATAACCTTGCCTGGGGGTAACTGAAAAAGGTACAGCAACGAAGGTAAAGCGTTATCGTTTATCGTACAATCTACCGTGTAAGAATACTATGCGACGTTAGCATACATGGTCTGTGTACTCGTTCATGTTAACTTTCATTGTTGTTGAACACAACTATAGTCCTTTAAAGCTGCACAGTTGATCAGGACAACAGCACATCAGAAGGTCATGTCAGCTTGCTTCATTTGACCTCTAGCATCAATGGAAGACCCTTTCCACGACACTGCGCATGCTTTACAAAGTATTTCTTCGATTTTCAGTCTCGTCGAATCTTGAGTGTCGTCGTTCCTCAATTTATTCCAGAGGGAAAAAAACTACAGGATCCCGTATCAACTAGAAGTCAAAACCAAGTAGACTGCTTGTTCGAATGTGCATTTGTTGGTTCTAGACATTTCACAATGACGAGCACCTAAATTAAATTTGCACGGTTGACTAGCATGTTACACGAGTGGCGTGTTTTGTTCCTGACAGAGCCAAAGATTAATTATACCCCTGTCGCATTTGGCGAAAATCGATCGGACGACGATTCTGCGGCAATCGCCCGAGCCTCGCTTATCATAATAACTTTATTGCACAACAATAGT
>NC_049992.1:4311303-4328216 GCF_000003815.2 Branchiostoma floridae | reverse complement strand
CCTTTTGTGGGGCTAGGGAACGGCCGCACTAACTTCACATACATAATACTGACTATGAGAGCATCTCCGATCGTTCCACTTGTAGCCATACGAACCGTACCAATGGGCACAGTCCTCAGCAGAGCCAGAATCGTTAGGTTCCCCTGGATACCAGTTGCTCCAGCCGGTGAGCGGCGTCCCGTCCTCCCACACCCAGGTTCCCTCCTGCGCCAGGTCTGTCAGGCCGAACCAGATGTCCTCGCCACTGGGGTACCTGGTCAGTTGGTTGACCAGGAAGTCGTTTGTTGCCTGGTCCTTAGGCATAGCCAGGTGCCCGCCGGCAGCCTGACAGGCGGACCTGGCAGCGTCCTGGGTCTTCTTGTCGGTAGAGAAGCTGTAGCATCTGTCCTGGAACCTAACGTAACCTCTGGGACAGGCTAAGCTCCTAGGACAGGCTGTGCCTGGTTGCCCATCGCGTCCATCCCCTCCCGGTGAACCGGCTGCGCCTGGCTGACCGGTACCGTCTCTCCCAGGTAGACCATCCCTCCCCGGAACACCAGGGGGCCCGGGTGGTCCCTGAAGGCAGCCTCAGAACACAAAATTGCATAGTATTACACATTGTCAAATATGTTTATAATGATTATCCGATAGTCACAACCTCTTTGGAGAGTTGTGTTTGGGTATTAGTAATCATTTGTTTTCACCGTACATCATTATATATTTTATGAGGCTGGCATGAACGAACGCTTTCAATCTTGCTCTTAATTCTTTCCTTCCTAATCCTTTGTTGCCATTTCATCTCATTTAGGGCCTGCAAGGTGTAGGCAGCCGTCTTATACACGTAATTTGTAGCTAGGCGGCCAAATTTTGCGTGATTGCCTTCCTTGATTTTAGCATATTACGTACTAGCGGGTCTTCTGAATTCAGCATTAAGCGTTGTCTGATCTCCCATCCCTCGCATATACAAACACTCCTCTTTCTCTAGGCTAAAGAGCATTAGTATTGGAGGATCACGCGTACGGGTTGCTCTGCTTGACATACTGAAAAAAGGGACAACATAAAAAAAAAGCTCACTTCCAAAGGGCATGGTGATGCTATTGGCAGACCGCTTTGACCGGTGGTAGTTCTCCTTCCCAGTCAGGCTCTCCTTCCCAGGCTGCTCTGCCTCGATGATGTCACCATGAGAGCCTGTCCCCGCCGGGCGCTGAAACTAGACGGGCAGGAAGTCATTATCGTACGACGACTGTTTGGGCACGTACGCCTTCATTGTTACATGGGTCCCGCTGGTCATACGAAAAAAACTGATTATTGTCGTGGAACAGACTTATGTTTAGAAGAAACTTAGAATGTCTTCAAATCAAAGTGAAGAGAAAATTGCAGACATCTAAGTGTGTTGGATTTGATGAATCAAGTATCCAGTATGAATACTTTTTGTTGTTGTTTTATTCTGTTCAAGATAGAAACAAAGCAAAGTTTAAAGGAAAAGAGATTTAAAGAAAATTGAGAAGTGAAGGAGTGAGACAGAGGCCAATGTGGTCTATACGTGGTCGCCCATGCAGTGGACTACCACAGGCTGCCGTTAGTACCGTCACAATTCGTTTGCATTCATGTTCAACATAAAGTTTCGTCTGAGTGGCTTTTCCAAACGTGACTCTTGAATTTTATGGAGGAATAAAGTGGGGTCATCTAGAATGGAAATAATCACGCGTGTAAGCATTGTTAGGCAAGTAAAAAGTGTTTTGGTATTGCGCCACATTGACGTCTGGTATGGCCCATAACCCGAGTTGTCACTTTAGTACTGATGTTTACCCATGTGTATAAATACTGTAGCAAGAAGAGCGGAATTTATAGTGAAGCATAGAGAAGGGCTACCTGGAGACCTTTGAGCGTTAAGATATAAGTACAACGAAGAATTGCGGTTGTTGTTCACATATGAGCAGACAGTCTCTGTGGGACCCTTTCTCACCTTGGCGTCCCGAAGCTCTTCAAGATCTCCACCGCCCAGAACTGCTTCCTTGTGACGCAGTTTTGTCTCAAGTTCTGATCTCAAGTTCCTCATCTCCAGAACAACCACAACCAGTGTTACCATGGTAACAATGCTCAGAACACAGGCTGCCATGGCAACAACTGTCGTGAACCACCCATATTTGGGTGCAGAATGCTTAGAAGGTAACATTTTGTAAGAAAGTCGAAAGGGCCACAGTTTAGTGCAGTCTGACAGTGCAAGGCTGCTGTCGACGTGACAGTGTTGGGTGGACAAACAACTTTAAGTTACTCACAGTCAGGTGGGTCTACCAACATTTGACCTTTAATTGTCCATGAGATCATCTTCTCTAAATGCCACGTTTGTTTTGCTAGTAATAATAAACCTAGCCTGACTAAAATCGTGCTCCTAGCGGCAATTACCACCTGCCGCCTCCTCTCGTGGAGGGGTCATTAATCCCAGCCAGCTAGAGATTCTGTAAACACAACCTTTGTGCCTGGGGTATAAACTCATGGAAGGGTCAAGGTTGAAAATGGATTATTCATCATAAGCCTAATTTTCTATGAAGCCCATAAAAATGTGCGAAGAGAACATTTGTCCACCTGTATAAGACGTTGAATTTTTTACAGTGACCAAATCAAATTTGGATGGTTATTGTAGTAAGTATTGTTGGGAGATTAAGACATTAGGCTTCAGTAAATAGGGTACTACTGTCTTAATAATAATCATTAAAGGACATGTCTATGATTATAAGTTGTATTGTAGATTGTACATTTACCTAGATAGACCTCTGTCTGCCATGTGTGAGAAAGCCGTAAGGGGGCATTTCATGCTGTAACCTAACGGGTGAGGTGATCTGAACTTGACAATATGGCCTGAGCTTCTACCAATATCAAAGCACAGTGGTTCGTGTGTTGTGACTTTGTGAAATATTGTCAAGTATCCATTAACTCATGTGTATATCATGTAATGTGTGTGAGATTGTCTCCTGATTAAAGAAACACATTGTTACATTTCTGACGTATCTACCTCTTAAATGACGTCATGGTGGTCAGGTATCAATTTAGTGTTAGGGACAAAGAATCTAAATTGTCTTGTGGATAGATTGGCTAGTAAGGTTCCTGACTGTGTCGTTGCTAATGTGTTGTTGTGTTGCCATCTAATTCTAAACCTTAGAACGAAGATGTTATCCAGCTGCACTAGAGTATCTTACCGTGGCCACGAAACTTTGGAGTGGAAAGATACTTTGGCTTTACAAAATGCACTCATTAGGTAAGTGGGACAGAATGGAAAATATTGCAATTATGCACAAGAACCATCACTGATCAACACTGTTTTATTATTCTAGTCACATGATGAACTCACATGTCTACCAAAAGTGCAAATATCACGTTGACATTCCTGTCTTACCCCATCTGTTATAGCCTTGAATCCAGCCGTATTATAGCTCCCGAGTCTCTCTCCGTATTTGCGGAGAGGACAGAAGAGACTCGGGAGCTATAATACGGCTGGATTCCAGGCTAACCTGTTAAGATTATAAAAAAAAGTTACTTGACTATATAACTAAACTGAAATACACTTGGATAGTTTGGTACAAAAGTAAGATTGAAGTTTGAAGGTCTGGCCTTGGCTAACTATTCAAGACTATAACATCCGTTTAGTTTGGAACTAAATCATAAACCTCAATTTCTGTACTCGCTGTAGGCCATTAGTAAACCTGTACTGTACTACACGTTTATATTTCTTTCTGACCCTACCTACCAAGGTTATTCTCTTGCTATATAACTAAACTAAAAATACACTTGGACAGCTTCGTAACTCACTGTGAAAGTCCTTATATCATTATAACACCGACAGATTGTTTTGTCCAGCTAGGAATAAGTCATACTAACTGACAAAAAATCAATCTCTTTACACGCTGGTAAAAAGGTAAAATAAACACCATTCAAAATTCCGTAGGATATCCCTGATTAGCTAAAAAAAATTCAAGACTTCCACATCTTTTCAGTCTGGAACAAACTCATACCCAACTTACAAACTTCAATCTCTGTACTCGCTGTAGGTTATGACCAGTGAAGTTATACTTGACGTTTGCGGGGCTAGGGAACAGATGCACTGACTTCACACACATAATACTGACTAAGAGAGCATGACATATCGTTCCAGTTGTAGTTCCACTCTGCTCTCCACTCAGCACAGTCCTCAGCAGATTGATGATCGTCAGGTCGCCCTCGAAACCAGTTGGTCCAGCCGGTGAGCGGCGTTCCGTCCTCCCACGCCCAGGTTCCCTCCTGGACTAAGTCTGTCAGGCCGAACCAGATGGAGAACCTGGTGTACCTGGTAAATTGGTTGCGCAGGAAGTCGTTGGTTGCCTGGTCCTTAGGCATAGCCAGGTGCCCACCGTCAGCCTGACAGGCGGACCTGGCATCGGCGTAGTTCTTCTTGTCGGTGGAGAATTTGAAGCATCTGTCCTGGAACTTAACGTAGCCGCTGGGACAGGTTAAGTTCCCAGGACAGGCAGTGCCTGGTTGCCCATCGTGTCTATCCCCTCCCGATGAACTGGCTGTGCATGGTTGTCCGGCATCGCGTCCATCTCTTCCTGGTTGGCCGTCTCTTCCCGGTGAACCGGCTATGCCTGGTAACCCGTCTCGCCCCGGTGAACCGGCTGCGCCCGGCTGACCATCTCTTCCCGGTAGCCCGTCCCTCCCTGGGACACCAGGAGGTCCGGGTAGTCCCTGCATGCAGCCTGAGAACATACAAATTGTCATTGATTGTCCGATATTAAACTTCTTTGGACAATCCATTTGGTTTTATTCTATATAGCTATTTCTTTATACCCTCGTCTACTCTTATTTCCTAGGACTAAGGGTACTAAGGGTGATCTAAAAGAACGATTCTCATCTTATTTCTTTGTATTCCTAACATATTTATTGTCATTACATCTAATTAATAGCCTTCATGCCCCTTTGCGTAAACAGTCTGGCTTCATTGCAATAGGGAAAGCCGTTTTGAAGTAATTTCCAATAATTCGTTGCCAGGCGACCAAATTTTGCGTGATTGCCTTCCTCTATTTTAGCGTAAAACGTAAGGGGTTCCTCGGAATTCAGCGTAAATCGTTGTCTCCCCCCCCCCCCCCTTCAAACACTACTCATTGTCCTAAATAACAAGACACCAAAAACAAGCTCACTTCCGAAGGGCATGGTGACGCTATTGGCGGACCTCTTTGACCGGTGGTAGTTCTCTTTCCCAGTCAAGCTCTCCTTCCCAGGGCTCTCTGCCTCGATGATGTCACCATGAGAGCCTGTCCCCTCCGGGCGCTGAAACCAGACGGGCAGTACGTCATTATCGTTTGACGACTGTGTGGTCACGTACGCCTTTGTTGTTACATGGGTCACAATGGTCAGGCAAACTGACTATTGTCGTGGAACAGACTTGTGTTTAGAAGAAACTTAGAATGTCCTAAAATCAAAGTGAAGAGAAAATTGCAGACATCTAAAATAAGCATGCTGAATTTATTGTATCAAGTATCCAGTATGAATACTTTTTGTTGTTGTTTTATTCTGCTCAAGATAGAAACAAAGAAAAGTTTCAAGGAAAAGAGATTTAAAGAAAATTGAGAAGTGAAGGAGTGAGACAGAGGCCAATGTGGTCTATACGTGGTCGCCCAGTGGACTACCACAGGCTGCCGTTAGTACCGTCACAATTCGTTTGCATTCATGTTCAACATAAAGTTTCGTCTGAGTGGCTTTTCCAAACGTGACTCTTGAATTTTATGGAGGAATAAAGTGGGGTCATCTAGAATGGAAATAATCACGCGTGTAAGCATTGTTAGGCAAGTAAAAAGTGTTTTGGTATTGCGCCACATTGACGTCTGGTAAGGCCCATAACCCGAGTTGTCACTTTAGTACTGATGTTTACCCATGTGTATAAATACTGTAGCAAGAAGAGCGGAATTTATAGTGAAGCATAGAGAAGGGCTACCTGGAGACCTTTGAGCGTTAAGATATAAGTACAACGAAGAATTGCGGTTGTTGTTCACATATGAGCAGACAGTCTCTGTGGGACCCTTGCTCACCTTGGCGTCCAGAAGCTCTTCAAGACCTCCGCCGCCCAGAACTGCTTCCTTGTGACGCAGTTTTGTCTCCAGTTCAGATCTCAAGTTCCTCACCTCCAAAACAACCACCACCTGCGTTACCATGGTAACAATGCTCAGAACACAGGCTGCTATGGCAACAACTGTCGTGAACCACCCATATTTGGGTGCAGAATGCTTAGAAGATAACATTTTGTCAGACCCTCGAAGACCAGTGACAGTTTAGTGCAGTCGGACAGTGCAAGTCTTCTGTCGACGTGACAGCGTTGGGTTGACAAACAACTTTAAGTTACTCACAGTCAGGTGGGTCTACCAACAACATTTGACCTATAATTATCCACGAGACTCTCTTTTCTAAATGTCACGTTTGTTTTGCTAGTGATAACAAACCTAGCCTGACTAAAATCGCGCCCCTAGCGGCCGGCCCTTCAGTTGCCAACTACCGCCTCTCTCGGGGAGGGGGTCATTAACCCAAGCCAGCGAGAGATTGTGTAAACACAGGCTGATAATAAACCTAAGATGTTCTCTGAGTTATAAACTCAGGGAAGGGTCAAGGTTGAAATTAGATTATTTACCATGAGAATAATTTTTCTAAGATGCTCATACAAATGCCCGAAGTGAACATTTATTCACCTGTAGAAGACGTCGAATTTGTTACGGTGACCAAATCAACTTTTGTGGTTGGATATTGTTTACAAATTAAGACATTAGACATTAGTAAATATTACTGGTTTTATGATAATCATGGAGGGATATGTCAATGCTTTATTTCTAGTCACATGATCGATTTACATATCTATCAAAAGTGCAAATATCACCTGTTAAGATTATACTTGACAATATGACTAATCTGAAAGTATACTTGTATAGCTTGGTACAAACGTAAAATGACACAGTTTGAAAGTCGGGTCCCTAACTTTTCAAGACTGCCACATCCGTTTAATCTGGAACTAAATCATACACCTCCATCTCGTCTGTACTCGCTGTAGGCCATTAGCAGTAAACCTTTACTGTACTACACGCTTATATTCCTTTCTGACCCTACACATGAAGACTATTCTTTGACTATATAACTAAACTGAAAATACACAACGATAGCTTGGTACAAAGATAGAATGAACACACTGTAAATGTTCTTATATCATTATAACACCGACAGATTGTTTTGTCCAGCTAGGAATAAGTCACACAAACTGACAAAATGCAATCTCTTTACACGCTGATACAAAGGTAAAATGAACACCAATTTAAAGATCGTTTAATATCCCTAATTAGCTTTATAAAATTCAAAACTGTCACATCTTTTTAGTCTGGAACTAAATCATATCCAACTTCAATCTCTGTACTCGCTGTAGGTCATGGCCAGCCAACTTCTACTTGACATTTGTGGGGCTAAGGAACGGCTGCACTGACTTCACACACATAATAATCACTATCAGAGCATGACCGATCGTTCCACTTGTAGCCATACGAACCCCACCAATGAGCACAGTCCTCAACAGATCTATAATCGTCAGGTTGCCCTGGTGACCAGTTTTTCCAGCCGGTGAGCGGCGTCCCGTCCTCCCACACAAAGGTTCCCTCCTGGGCTAGGTCCGTCAGGCCGAAATAGACGTTGGAGCCACTGGGATACCTGGTCAGTTGGTTGACCAGGAAGGCGTTGGTTGCCTGGTCCTTAGGCATGGCCAGGTGCCCGCCGGCAGCCTGACAGGCGGACCTGGCATCGGCGTAGGTCTTCTTGTCGGTGGAGAATTTGAAGCATCTGTCCTGGAACTTAACGTAACCACTGGGACAGACTGGGCTCCCAGGACAGACTGTGCCTGGTTGCCCATCGCGTCCATCTCTTCCTGGCTGGCCGTCTCGCCCCGGTGAACCGGCTGCGCCAGGTAGACCATCCCTCCCCGGAATCCCAGGGGATCCTTGAAGGCAGCCTTTATAGATCACAGAATAAAAATGTTTGTCGTTATTGTCCGATTGGTGGGGAACTTCTTCTGACATGTCACTAAGTTAATGACCAGGTCCACTCTTTCTTTCCAGACAGCTCTGTCCCTCAAAACGTTCTTTATGTCCTCGACCCGCAACCCCACATTACGAGCAAGCTGGTCTATGTGAGTTATTCGAGGTCGCCCAGCAGGTGTATTTTTACTTTTATGCTTATCTACCCGTAATGCTCTAAAACTGATGTTGAACTGAGCTAACTATTCTTATCACACTCGTCCTATTCTATTTTGTTTTATTTTATTCCAGTCTATCCATTTAATTTCTTTTCATTTCGTCTCATTGCCCAGCCTGAACAACGCATGGTGTACTTGAAACGTTGAAAAAAAGACAACACAAAAAAACAAGCTCACTTCCAAAAGGCATGGTGACGCTATTGGCGGACCTCTTTTGACCGGTGGTAGTTCTCTTTCCCAGTCAAGCTCTCCTTCCCAGGGTGCTGTGCCTCGATGATGTCACCATGAGAGCCTGTCCCCTCCGGGTGCTGAAACCAGACGAGCAGGAAGTCATTATCGTGTGAGGAAAGTGTGGACATATACGCCTTTGTTGTTACATGGGCCATGCCAGCCAAACAGATTGTTTTCGTGGAACTGTACGCTTGTTAAGAAGAATCTTAGAATGTCCTCAGTTCAACTTGAAGAGAAAATTTTATGACTACATAAAATGTAAAGTTTTGGCTGAGTGGATTTTCGAACTTCACCATGAAGTTTCATGGCAAGTATGAGTGGATCGCCCTGAGTGGAAAGCCCCAACACTAAGGGATGTTACCCAGTATTTACACAAGAGCAAGAACAAGAAGTAAACGGGGATCCTCGAATGCAAATACTTAGGTACGAGTATGGTATCGTTGTTAGGCAAGAAAAACTGTCTGCTGACTAAACTACGTAGTACTACACACGCTTCTATTATCCCTTCCATTGGAGTCAAACCCCTCAGGGAAGGGGCCCAGCCAGCCCCTGACAGCAATAAGGCTTGTCTAGAATATATGTGTTAAGACATCAATATTCCTCGAAAAAGTTTACAAGCGCTGTGTTCGTACAAGTAACCACGTAAATATATAGATGGCAATTCCGTTGCCTTAGATGTTTCATGTGGTACATTATGGCATCTGACACGCCCCCAAACCCAACGTCATATTGACATGTATTGAAACTTTGAGGAAATTCTTCCTTAAGACCTCAACGCCTTTAGATATAAGTGCAATTAAGTTGAAGCTGGTGTTAAGATCTGCGAAAACAATTTCTATGGACTCACGTACTCACCTTGGCGTCTTGAAGCTCTGCAAGATCTCCGCCGTCAAGAACTGCTTCCTTGTGACGCAGTCTTGTTTCCCGGAGTTCTGATCTCAAGTTTCTCACCTCCAGAACAACCACCACCTGCGTTACCATGGTAACAACGCTTAGAACGCAGGCTGCCATGGCAACAACTGTGGTGAACCAGCCATATTTGGGTGCGGAATGCTTAGAAGGTAGCATTTTGTCGCATTTTGGTGCGGTTTACTGCAGTCAGTGCGCCAACCCTGACAGTGCAAGTCTGCTGTCGACGTGGCAATGTTGAGTTGACAAACAAGTTACTCACAGTCAGGTGGATCTGGTTAACATTTGACCTTTAATTATCTATGAGACTCTCTTCTCTAAATGTCACGTTTGTTTTACTAGTATAATAAACTTAGTTTGAATATAATCGCGCTCCTAAAGTTGCCACCTGCCGCCACCTCTCGGGAAGGGGGTTTGTTTGTTTGTTTGTTTGTTTGTTTGTCATTAACCCCAATCAGCGAGAGCTTGTGTAAACACAGGCTGATAATAAACCTATGTGCCCTGAGTTATAAACTCAGGGAAGGGTCAAGGTTGAAATTATACATCATTTATCGAAAGCATGATTTTTCTAAGATGCTCATGCAAACGTCCGAAGAGACCATTTGTCCAGCTGTATAAGACGTCGAATTTGTCACTGTGACCAAATCAACTTTTTGGTTGGATATTGGTGACAGATTAAGACATCAGTAAATATCAAATTACTGTTTTAATGATAATCATGAAGGGATATGTCTATGATTATAAGTTGTTTTGTAGCTTGTACATTTACGGAGACGGAAACCTCTTATCTGCCATGCGGGAGAGAGTCGTGTGGGGGCATTTCATGCTGCAACGTTAACCTAACAGATGAAGTGATCATCCCAGTGTGAGTTGATCAAACCTTCCAGTTGGTCTTGAGTAGCTGATACTTACGTGCTAAGCATTAAGGTGGTTTACTGTTTATTCGAAACAAACGGAGATGTGACCCCGCTGATTTAGTGTACTTCACAGTGGCCACACTAAATTTGGATTTGTGACATTGACTCATTTACTTAGTGGGGCAGACTGAAAATATTGCGATGATGCATGCACAATAAGACAGAGATCATTACTGGTAAACATTGCTTTATTTCTAGTCACGTGAAAGACGTACATATCTGCATCAAATGTGCAAATATCACTTTTACATGCCCACATTCCCATCTGCCCCAACCTGTTACGATTATACTTGACTGAACTGAAGTTACACTTAGTAGCTTAGTACAAAAGTAAAATCACATAGTTTGAGAATCGGGTCCCTGAAGCTTCAAGACTATTACATCTCTTTTGTCTGGAACCATAAACCATACACCTCAATCTCTGTACTCCATGTAAGTCATTAGCAGTGAACCTGTACTGTACTACACGCTTATAATCCATTCTGACCCTACCTATGAAGATTATTATTTTGCTATTTACCTAAGCTGTAGATAAACTTAGATAGCTTGTTAGATAGAATGAACTCACAATGAAAGTCCTTATATCTATGTCAAACACCGAGAAAATGGTTTTGTCTAGGTAGGACAAAATCACACCAAACTGACAGAATTCAATCTCCTTACTCGTTGTTGGTTATGACCAGTGAAGGTATACTTGACTTCGGCTAGGGAACAGCTGCACTGACTTCACACACATAATATTTACTAAAGGAGCATGGAATATCGTTCCACTTGTAGCCATAGACGTCTCTCCACTCAACACAGTCCTCACCAGAGCCACCATCGTCAGGTTCCCCTGTATACCAGTCAGACCAGCCGGTGAGCGCCGTCCCGTCCTCCCACACAAAGGCTCCCTCATCTGCCTGATCTGTAAGGCCGAACCAGATGGAGCCAATGGAGTACCTGGTCAGTTGGTTGACCAGGAAGTTGTTGGTTGCCTGGTCCTTAGGCATGGCAAGACGCCCACCGAGAATTTGACAGGCAGACCTGGCACCTGCGTAGTTCGGCCGGTCAGTAGAGAAGCTGAAGCATCTGTCCTGGAACTTGACATAACCGTTGGGACAGGCTAGCTTCTCATGGAAAGCTGTGCAATGGAATCAATTGTTTTAAGGAGCGGCTGGCATATTCAAATGAAATGCTTTAGAAAAAAGATCTACTTTTTTGGCACATCGTTGCTGGTTTGATTGTTTTCCTGTGAACAGTTTTTGTAATTTTCTTGTACTGTGTTTGCCTTGGCCAAAGGAACCTGATGACGTTTGCGACCATACTGTAAATCGTAAAAAGAGAAGTTGCAAAATGACTAAATATATGCCATGGTTTAAAAACAATATCGAATAATGGTATTCAATTTTCTCTTTTCCTTATCGTAGGATGGCATCGCTTAGTAATACTCGATACCCCATATGCGCGCATGGTGGCCAAGACACTCTGCTCCACTCATTTGCATACATATCAGGAGATTCTTAGTAAGCAAGCACTTTGACCTTTCCATTCTTTACTATCACACCAGCACGGTCCGTACCGTAAAGGTTAACAAGACACAAAAGGAAACCTGAGAGTATGCAGGTCAACTTTGTTCACTATTTTGTCCCATAACATTGCAATGCATACAAGAGTCTTGAGTATCAACCTACTTGTATAGGCAACTACAGCTACTAGTGTCCTATACGCGTACCTGGTACAGCGACAACTGTTGACAACGACCGTTCTGTTCGTCTACCTTTTCGAAACGTGATCAACATTTCTAGGCCGCCAGTGCATCGCACCTAGATTTCATCATAATTTCTGTGCATATAAGACTCGCCTTGTTTAAGGAGCGCGACTTCTCCTGTCAGATTCCTGACCTGCTCCTCCAACTCTGCCAGCCGAACGTCCTGGAGTACAACAGAATTTAATCAAATATTAGTTTCTCGATATGAGCTTGCCCATGGCCACTTGAATTTGAAAAGACGTTCTACATAACTTGGACTTCACTTATAGCTTATTCTCCCATTCTCCCACTAGGAAAGATACTGCGTATAGAGTACATATAGAATACAACACGGTGTATTCCGTATCAGCGGGAGGGCTTGGACAGAGGGTGATGCGGAATACACCGTATTGTATTTTATTTATGTCATACCCACCTGAGAAAACCCTTGTTTTGATGCGAAATGCGCCAGACGTTGAACAAATTTGGTGCCTTCGAACAAAAAGTGTTGCAACAGTAATATTCCAACGTCCGAATCAGGTATTCGAACTTTCGATGGCACCGCACTCGGCCCGCTCGAAACAGTTCGATTTATTTAAATTGAGCCCGTGTGATACGCCTTTCGAACCTGTGCGATACGGAAGTTATGGCCCGGCCGGAACACCCGTATCGAACGTTTTCGCGTCACAGGTATGACATAAATACAGTTAAACACGTCTAATTCACTTTACTATCCACGATAACTCACCTAACTGTTCAATATACAGAGCAATAATGAACAATGACTCACAATTCCAAACTTCTGTTCTAATGACAGGTCTTTCTAGAGCCGTACACGCCTGGCCGGGGGGAAATAAAGGGATAAAAACTCAAGGGATATAAAAACTCTAACTAAGACTCACCTGGCTGGTTCCCGTCTCGTCGCTTTCCTCCTGCTTCTCCCTGTCGTTGTGGACATGAATGACAGGGCTGCACACACACTTCTCCTCGGTCCTCGGACCGGAACAGTCCCAGGTCGGCTGCCCTGAAGTCTGGATGGTCAACATCAGCACAGCAGCGGCCACGATCACCACATTCGCACCCATGGTCCCTTCGAAGTTCGGTGCAGAGAGATTTAAGAAGTATTTTCGTCTACAACGTTGCGGTCCCACAAGGAAATGACACTTGATATCCTTGTTGTTGACGTGGTCAGTACAATGCCATGTGAAGTTGTAAACCATTGAAGCCCAGCACTGGTAACTCTAGACTACCGGTATTGTTTAGCAATTTGTACAGTAGTATTCAGCATTAAGGTCAATAGCCTGTACAAATTTTATCATAGTTACCAACCTCACAAGCTTAACGCCTTCCGAAGCTCGGCCCTGCTGTCCTTAAATGTCCCTATGCCTCAGATACTTTGAAAGATTAACCTACGTATTTGCGTTGTTGGTAGGTCTTGACCCATGAAAGAAAGGCAACACTATTCTTCTTGTTCAACTGTTTATTTAAGAAGTTGCAAATGAGCCAATTTCTGCTACATGTACTATACAGGCGCTCGGCTTAGAGGTGACTATTGTTTCTTGAAAGATCCAACAACACACACAGAAAATAGTATGGCTCCAACCGGTGTGAGTAGATCAAGTCTTCCAGTCCGGTATTAAGCACTTTGTACTTAAGTGCTCTGCCTCGCAGACAAAGATGGTACCAAGTTGTATCATTGTATCCAACAATAACCAGATAAACTTTGGATGGGAAAGATGCTTTGGATTTTTAAAATGTACCCATTGTGTAAGTGGAACTGTAAAGCTGTACAAGAAGAAAGAAACCATTACTGGTTAACATGGCATTATTTCTATTCACATGCTAGCTTACATATCCATCAAAAGGGTAAATATCACGTTTTACATTCCTTTGGACCCACCTGTCAATATTATTCTTTGACTATATAACTTAAAGTCTTTATTACAGGTACACTTTGATAGCTTGGTGAACAGGTAGAATAAATTCACTACGAAAGTCCTTATATCATCACAAAGAGAAAATGGTTTTGTATAGGTAGGACTAAATCACACCCAGCTGACAAACTTCAATCTCCTTACTTGCTGTAGGTTATGACCAGTGACTTGGCGTTTTTTGAGGCTAGGGAACGGCCGCACTAACTTCACATACATAATACTGACTATGAGAGCATCTCCGATCGTTCCACTTGTAGCCATACGAACCGTGCCAATGGGCACAGTTCTCAGCAGAGCCACCGTTAGGTTCCCCTGGTGCCCAGTTGCTCCAGCCGGTGAGCGGCGTCCCGTCCTCCCACACCCAGGTTCCCTCCTGCGCCAGGTCTGTCAGGCCGAACCAGGCGTCCGAGCCACTAGGGTACCTGGTCAGCTGGTTGCGCAGGA
This sequence comes from Branchiostoma floridae, assembly GCF_000003815.2. Lineage (NCBI taxonomy): Eukaryota > Metazoa > Chordata > Leptocardii > Amphioxiformes > Branchiostomatidae > Branchiostoma > Branchiostoma floridae. The sequence goes on along the minus strand of NC_049992.1, from coordinate 4,313,822 downwards.
AGTCGTTTGTTGCCTGGTCCTTAGGCATAGCCAGACTCCCGCCGGCAGCCTGACAGGCGGACCTGGCACCGACGAAGTTCTTCATGTCAGTAGAGAAGCTGAAGCATCTGTCCTGGAACTTGACAGAACCGTTTCGACAGACTAGATTCTCACGGCCTGTGTACAATGAAAACATTTTTTTAATGAGATGCTGGCGTCTCCATTATTGAAATGCTTAGAAAAATATACTTTTACTGGCATATAACTGCTGATTTGATTGATTTCCTGTGAACAGTTTTTGTCATTTTCTTGTGCTCGGGGTTGCCTTGGCCAAAGGAACTTGACGTTTGCGACCATATCATAAAGAGTCGCAAAATGAGTAAATATTTGCCTTGGTTTAACAACAATATCATAGATGTGCAAAAGTTAGATGTAACGGGTCGTTCAGTGTAATATAACCAGCTGCTGCCGCGCCGCGTGCCTTCGAAGCTGGTGTGTTACGCCGAAGGGCGGTTATACCGGCTATATAGATACAGAATACAGCTACGGATAGGTTAGCCTATCTGCGTCAATCGCTTGCAAATCATACGTTAGCCATCACAGAGCATCGTGCGATGGAAAATATTCTTAACATGTTCAACAGTGTTCCATAATTGTTCCATTTTTATTGCCCTCAAAGCAGGCCTTTTCTCTTCAGATGACACGAAAATGTTATAAATTCTGACCATGCTCCAATACTAGTAGTTTCATTTTCCTTGATATATTCCAAAGTTATTGCAAACGGACATGATGAAAAAAGTGTTGGAATTAAGCAGGAAAATCTAATGGAAATGTGTTGGTATCGCTTAGTGTTACACGATACCCAATGGCAGACAAGAGACTCTGCTCCAATCATCTGCATGTATATCAGGGGATTCTTAGTATGCAAGCTCTTTAAACCTATTCTTTACTATCACACCAGCACGGTCGGTACCGTAAAAGTTAACAAGACACAAAAGGAAACCTGAGAATAGAAGATATGCACCAGCAGTGGTATGCAGGTCAACTTTGTTCACTATTTTGTCCCATAACATTGCAATGCATACAAGAGTCGTATCAACCTACTTGTATAGGCAACTTCAACTATACTACAGCTACTAGTGTCCTATACGCCGGTGTACCGAAAGTGCGAAAAGGATCGAAAAGGAACGAAAAGGAACGAAAAGGAACGAAAAGGAACGAAAAGGAACGAAAAGGAACGAAAAGGAACGAAAAGGAACGAAAAGGAACGAAAAGGAACGAAAAGGAACGAAAAGGAATGGAGTATGAAGCAAACTTAAACAAAATCAATGAGAATATAAGGAATCGGTACTGCGGGCGTTAGAAGCCTATGAAACGTGTTTTATTTTACCGAGAATTTGACATTATCAAATTTTTACAGCGCTGTTTCAGGCTGTTGTTTTTGTGTGGCTAAATCATTCTTTGAAGATCTGCGAAATACAAAGAAACGGAACTCAGATAAGAAAGTAAGGACTAAAATTCATTGGGTGGTAGATGAATATCGATTATTATACATTTTCAGGATGAGGCAAGATTGTAACGTTGTTGTTGTATTTGGGTGGCTTTTATTCTCCCTAGAGGGGAGCGCCGCATGCAAATGACCCGCGAAATCCGGTCAGGAAAGATATGCTAATAAACTGCTGCCCCACGAGCATGACAGCTCCTTTTAACAGGGCCAACAACATGGTTTTCTGGAGACTGGAGACATATCTTCTCGCTCGTTCACAACGAAAGAAAAGCTGTAAAAGGAGAGACATATATACATTGTACCAAAGAGATTTCATCAAGTTGTACCATGAGTATTCATCATTTTGGCGGGAAGAAAGGTGCCAACGTGAGGAATTTGTGCAAAGGATATTGGTAAATACAATTTCTGTCAACAATTTTCCGTCATATTCAATACAAATAAATTTCTGCCTCTTGCGACCGACATCAGGCCCTCGCTGATGATAAAAAATCCCAATGCCGGGTTTAGATGTCCTGGTTGCAAAACAAATTTAAGGCGTTGTATTAATATTAATGAAAGTGTGAAAAAAAAGGAAGGAAAAATAATTCCCAACATGCTGGGCTCGAACTTCCGATCGTCGACTTCCCTGGGTTCGAACATGCGACCTATATTTCTCTAAGGTCAAGTTCTTACAAATTGTGCAATACATATACTTGTAACTTTGCTATCATTGCATTTTTTTAACAACTATATCCACATAGCATGGCTTTTTATGATAAAATATGCGTAATCGTTCTCGACATAATCCATTTCTTCTTGTGAAATTTTATAATATAAATGTAATATGGATATTCTAAGGAATGTTATAACCACATTAACACGTACATGAACATAGATATGCATAGATAGGTCTCATCAATATTCATTCCTCCATTGAACCATTGCTATAGGAATTTCGTGGAACAAGCCGCAAAATGCATTTGCCGATCACAGTTTACCTTTTCCTAATATTACCATCGATTTTATTTGAATTTGCTTCATGCTTCGTTCCTTT
>NC_049992.1:4310579-4311203 GCF_000003815.2 Branchiostoma floridae | reverse complement strand
CATTCATGTTCACAACGACAGGGACAAGCAGGGGGAAAGCGACGAGACGGGAACCAGCCAGGTGCGAGTTGTATCCCCTTATTATCCCTTTATTTCCCGCGGACCAAGCTTGCACGCCTCTAGAAAGACCTGTCCTTAGAACAGAAGTTTGGAATTGTGAGTCATTGTTCACTGCTCTGTATATTGAACAGTTAGGTGAATTATCGTGGCTAGTAAAGTGAATTACGCGTTGTTTAACTGTATGTACTCTGTATGCGGTATCTCTCCTAGTGGGAGAATGGGAGATTAAGCTATAAGTGAAGTCCACGTTATGTAGAACGTCTTTTCAAATTCAAGTGGCCATGGGCAAGCTCATATCGAGAAACTAATATTTGATTAAATTCTGTTGTACTCCAGGACGTTCGGCTGGCAGAGTTGGAGGAACAGGTCAGGAATCTGACAGGAGAAGTAGCGCTCCTTAAACAAGGCGAGTCTTATATGCCCAGAAATTATGATGAAATCTAGGTGCGATGCACTGGCGGCCTAGAAATGTTGATCACGTTTCGAAAAGGTAGACGAACAGAACGGTCGTTGTCAACAGTTGTCGCTGTACCAGGTACGCGTATAGGACACTAGTAGCTGTAG
>NC_049992.1:4300489-4310479 GCF_000003815.2 Branchiostoma floridae | reverse complement strand
ATAGTGAACAAAGTTGACCTGCATACCACTGCTGGTGCATATTCTCAGGTTTCCTTTTGTGTCTTGTTAACCTTTACGGTACGGACCGTGCTGGTGTGATAGTAAAGAATGGAAAGGTCAAAGTGCTTGCTTACTAAGAATCTCCTGATATGTATGCAAATGAGTGGAGCAGAGTGTCTTGGCCACCATGCGCGCATATGGGGTATCGAGTATTACTAAGCGATGCCATCCTACGATAAGGAAAAGAGACAATTGAATACCATTATTCGATATTGTTTTTAAACCATGGCATATATTTACTCATTTTGCAACTTCTCTTTTTACGATTTACAGTATGGTCGCAAACGTCATCAGGTTCCTTTGGCCAAGGCAAACACAGTACAAGAAAATTACAAAAACTGTTCACAGGAAAACAATCAAACCAGCAACGATGTGCCAAAAAAGTAGATTTTTTTCTAAAGCATTTCATTTGAATATGCCAGCCGCTCCTTAAAACAATTCATTCCATTGCACAGCTTTCCATGAGAAGCTAGCCTGTCCCAACGGTTATGTCAAGTTCCAGGACAGATGCTTCAGCTTCTCTACTGACCGGCCGAACTACGCTGGTGCCAGGTCTGCCTGTCAAATTCTCGGTGGGCGTCTTGCCATGCCTAAGGACCAGGCAACCAACAACTTCCTGGTCAACCAACTGACCAGGTACTCCATTGGCTCCATCTGGTTCGGCCTGACAGATCAGGCAGATGAGGGAGCCTTTGTGTGGGAAGACGGGACGGCGCTCACCGGCTGGTCTGACTGGTATACAGGGGAACCTGACGATGGTGGCTCTGGTGAGGACTGTGTTGAGTGGAGAGACGTCTATGGCTACAAGTGGAACGATATTCCATGCTCCTTTAGTAAATATTATGTGTGTGAAGTCAGTGCAGCTGTTCCCTAGCCGAAGTCAAGTATACCTTCACTGGTCATAACCAACAACGAGTAAGGAGATTGAATTCTGTCAGTTTGGTGTGATTTTGTCCTACCTAGACAAAACCATTTTCTCGGTGTTTGACATAGATATAAGGACTTTCATTGTGAGTTCATTCTATCTAACAAGCTATCTAAGTTTATCTACAGCTTAGGTAAATAGCAAAATAATAATCTTCATAGGTAGGGTCAGAATGGATTATAAACGTGTAGTACAGTACAGGTTCACTGCTAATGACTTACATTGAGTACAGAGATTGAGGTGTATGGTTTATGGTTCCAGACAAAAGAGATAGTCTTGAAGCTTCAGGGACCCGACTCTCAAACTATGTCATTTTACGTTTGTACTAAGGTACTAAGTGTAACTTCAGTTCAGTCAAGTATAATCGTAACAGGTTGGGGCAGATGGGAATGTGGGCATGTAAAAGTGATATTTGCACATTTGATGCAGACGTGTACGTCTTTCCCGTGACTAGAAATAAAGCAAAGTTTACCAGTAATGATCTCTGTCTTATTGTGCATGCATCATCGCAATATTTTCAGTCTGCCCCACTAAGTAAATGAGTCAATGTCACAAATACAAATTTAGTGTGGCCACTGTGAAGTACACTAAATCAGCGGGGTCACATCTCCGTTTGTTTCGAATAAACAGTAAACCACCTTAATGCTTAGCACGTAAGTACCAGCTGCTCAAGACCAACTGGAAGGTTTGATCAACTCACACTGGGATGGGCCCATACTCTTTTCGATATGCGTGGTTGGATCTTTAACGAGCTCGAGATGCGGTAGTTCTCAAACACCTCTCTAATAACCAAGTTAGGAAATAGGTAATACATTCGGGCCTGCTGGCGATTTGAGCTAGAACATTTAGATTCTTAGTCCACATCCTTAACCACATCGCCAGCTTGCAACCTGACCACCTTGGCGTCACCAAGGAGACATATATGATTAAAAAATGCAACAATTTGTTTCCTCAGGCAAGCTCACACACATAACATAATATACACATGAGTTCATAGTTACATGAGAGTATTGCACAAAGTCACACAGAGGTGGAAGCTCAGGCCATATCGGCAAGTTCAGATCACTTCATCTGTTAACGTTGCAGCATGAAATGCCCCCACACGACTCTCTCCCGCATGGCAGACAAGAGGTTTCCGTCTCCGTAAATGTACAAGCTACAAAACAACTTATAATCATAGACATATCCCTTCATGATTATCATTTTAACAATAATATGATATTTACTGATGTCTAATGTCTTAATCTGTCACCAATATCCAACCAAAGAGTTGATTTGGTCACAGTGACAAATTCGACGTCTTATACAGTTGGACAAATGGTCTCTTCGGACGTTTGTATGAGCAAAAATTATGCTTTCGATAAATGATCTATAATTTCAACCTTGACCCTTCCCTGAGATTATAACTCAGGGCACATAGGTTTATTATCAGCCTGTGTTTACACAAGCTCTCGCTGGTTGGGGTTAATGACAAACAAACAAACAAACAAACAAACAATCCCCCTTCCCGAGAGGTGGCGGCAGGTGACAACTTTAGGAGCGCGATTATATTCAAGCTAAGCTTACTATACCAGTAAAACAAACGTGACATTTAGGGAAGAGAGTCTCATGGACAATTAAAGGTCAAATGTTGTTGGTAGATCCACCTGACTGTGAGTAACTTAAAGCTGTTTATCAACTCAACGCTACCACGTCAACAGCAGACTTGCACTGTCAGGGTTGAAGCACTGACTGCACTAAGCTGTGGCCTCCGACGGTCTGACAAAATGTTACCTTTTAAGCATTCTGCACCCAAATATGGGTGGTTCACGACAGTTGTTGCCATGGCTGTCTGCGTTCTAAGCATTGTTACCATGGTAACAATGGTGGTGGTCGTTCTGGAGGTGAGGAACTTGAGATCAGAACTCCAGGAAACAAAACTGCGTCACAAGGAAGCAGTTCCGGACGGCACAGACTTTGCAGATCTTCAGGACGCCAAGGTGAGTCCGTAGAAATTGTCTTCTCAGATCTTAACATTATCAACAGTACTTTATTGCACTTATATCTGAACGCTTAAAAGTTTTAAGGAAGAATTTCTGCAAGTTTCAATGTGACACTCTGAACTTGCCGTGGTTTTATGTTGGCGGTTTTCGCGTTGCAAATTTAACGAGAACATGGCAGTAAGAGACTACAGTGCACGGTGCTACCGCGAACTTAAAACCACCGGCCGCGAACAGTCTTTTTCCGGCTACCGCGAAATTAAATCCCCACGCACCTAAATGCATTTACAGTAGTCATTGTGGACACTTGGTTCAATGGTGACTGCAATATCGACATTATTGGCTGTCTGCCATTTTCTCGTCTCTTTGATAAGAGGACATTCAAAGTTTCTTCTAATCGGACAGACATTTCCACGAAAACAATCAGTTTGGCTGGTCAACAACAAAGGCGTAGGTGTCAACCCTTGCGTCACACGATAATGACTTCCTGCTCGTCTGGTTTTAGCGCCCGGATGGTGATACCGAGGCAGACCCAGGGAAGGAGAGCTTGACTGGGAAAGAGAACTACCACCGGTCAAAAAGGTCCGCCAATAGCGTCACCATGCCCTTTGGAAGTGAGTTTGTTTTTGGTGTTGTACCTTTTTTCTATACTTCGCAGGGCAAACTGGGGTAGTTATGTTTTTCAGGCTAGATGATGAATAAGGTGTACTTGTAGGGGGGGGGGGGGGGTTATAGTCAGAATACACGTGCACTGAATTCAAAGAACACCCTACGTATTACACTAAAATCAAGTAAGGCAATCACGCAAAATTTGTACGCTTCACAATGTATTACGGTTTTCCCTGCGTACACCAAACTCGGCTACCTACGCATAACAGGAAAAAGGGCTAAATGAGATGAACAGATTTATAGAAATACACGAAGTAAGATCAATATCGTCCGTTTAGGTAATCCCCAGTCCCTGAGAGCAAGACTAGATTATGATATTTAGAAAAAAAAAAGGTAGGGAGAAACCAAAATGCCTAACCTAACGCGACTGCCCAAAGAAGTTGTGACTATCATCAAGTTGTATGTTCTCAGGCTGCCTGCAGGGACCGCCCGGACCTCCTGGGGTTCCGGGGAGAGACGGCCTACCGGGGCGAGATGGTACAGGTCAGCCAGGAAGAGATGGACGTGATGCCGCACAACCAGGCACGGTCTGTCCTGAGAACCCAGCCTGTCCCAGCGGCTATGCCAAGTTCCAGGACAGCTGCTTCAAATTCTCCAGCGACCAGAAGAACTACTCCGACGCCAGGTCCGCATGTCAGGCTGCCGGCGGGCTCCTGGCTATGCCTAAAGACGTGGCAACCAACAACTTCCTGGTCAACCAGCTGACCAGGTACCACGATGGCTCGAACGCCTGGTTCGGCCTGACGGACCTGGCCCAGGAGGGAACATTTGTGTGGGAGGACGGGACGCTGCTCACCGGCTGGAGCAACTGGTATCCAGGGCAACCTGACAATGCTAACTTTGGTGAAGACTGTGCTCTTTGGAAAAATACTTATGGCTACAAGTGGAACGATGAGCCAATCACCGGTAGTTATTATTATGTGTGTGAAGTCAGCATAGCCGTTCTCTAGCCCCACATGACCTATGTACAGCGAGTCAGATATTGAAGTTGGTCAGTTACGTATGATTTAGTTCTCGACTTGATAATTCTCTCGGCGTTTAATAAAGATATAAGTGTATTCAGTCAACCTTTGTACCAGGCTATCCAAGTGTATATTTAGTTTATCTATGTAATAAATAAAAGTATAAAGTAACAGGTGGGGGCAGAAAGAAATGTAAACGTGACATCTGCACTTTTAATTGACATTTATATTGTAAGTATTCATATGACTAGAAATAAAGACGTCTTGACTAGTAGTGGTTGCTGTCTTCTTGCGCAGCATTGTTCAAACTGTTCCCGCAGCAACTGCAGCTTTATGAATCTATGGTTCATTTGCATTATTACAATACAGCCTTACTAGCATAAAGAATGAGACAAGATGAAACAATAAATCTACAAAGGCTCCAAATATTTTACGGAGGTATGATGTCTCCGAGCTCTTGTTTTCTTCAGAAACAATCGCGACCGCTTGATCTTGCTATGTATATTGTTAAGAACCCGCCGCACACTGGACTTTTATCATCCTTTTTGTGTTGACTTCATGACACTCAGATATGTGTTGAATCCATGATTCTAAGTTTACTGGACTCATCCACTCTGAAATAGGGGGCTTTGTAGGAGCGGTCATGGTTGATTCACAGTGGGCTCATAACACATCTATAGCAAAGGAATAAGTAATGCTAGCAGGGTTTGAGGGTCGGGGATCTAACTATCATAAGACAATTATATGCTGTTGACCATCTTACTGTCATTTCCCCTTAATAACAGCAGATGAACAAAAGGTTTTACAATACTGGCAGTATATATCGTGTTTGCCAGTGATGAGCTTCACTTGACGCACGTCACAGCGAGCGCATTTAACAACAACAAGGATATCAGGTGTCATTTCCTTGTGAGACGACAGGGTGTAGTGGGGACACAAAAGGTTTTCTTAAACTTTCAATCCTCGTCCACCGAAAGAACCAACCATGCGCATGAATGTGGTGATCGTGGCCGCTGCTGTGCTGATGTTGACCATCCAGACTTCAGGGCAGCCGACCTGGGGCTGTTCCGGTCCGAGGACCGAGGAGAAGTGTGTGTGCAGCCCTGTCATTCATGTTCACAACTACGGGGATAAGCAGGAGGACAGCTCAGATACGGGAACCAGCCAGGTGAGACTTATTGAGGGTTGTATCTCTTTATTATCCCTTTATTTCCCCCGACCAGGCACGCCTCTAGAAAGACTTTGTCCTACTACAACAGAAGTTTGCACCTGTGAGCCATTGTCTACTGTTAGGTGAATTAGGTGAATTATCTTGGTACATTGACGTTGTTTCACTGTATGGCTACATGCAGCGTCTTTCCCAGTGGAAGAATATAAGCGAGGTCCAGGTCATGTTTAACTTCTTGTCATGTTCAAGTGGACAAGCCTATAAACGAGAAACTAGCATTTGATTAAATTCTGTTGTACTCCAGGACGTTCGGCTGGCAGAGTTGGAGGAACAGGTCAGGAATCTGACAGAAGAAGTCGCGCTCCTTAAACAAGGTGAGTATAACATGCACAGAAATCATCATGATGAAATCTTCCAGGTAGTCACTCAGGAAGATTGAACAAACGTCGTGTGATGCACTGGCAATAGGCCTTGGCGGCTTCGAAATGTCAATCACGTTCTGAAAAGGTAGACGAAAGGAACGTTCCTTGTCAACCTTTCTCGCTGTACCAGGTACGCCGGTTGGACACTAGTAGCTACTAGTATAATATAGAGGTTGCCTATTCCAGTTGGTTGATACTTAAGACTCTTCTTGTAAGTGTAGCGATGTTGAGGGATAAAAAAGCTAACATTGTTGACCTGCATACCACTGCTCGTGCATATCTTCCACTCTCAGGTTTCCTTTTGTGTCTTGTTAACCTTTACGGTGCGGACCGTGCTTTTGTAACAGTCAAGAATGGAAGGGTCAAGTAGCTTGCATATCAAGAATCTTAGGGTGTATGCAAATGAAAGGATGCAAGATCATTGTCATCACAAGAAAATGACAAAAAAATGTTGACAGCAAAACGATGTAATCAGCAAATATATACCGGTAAAAGTATATTTTCTAAGCATTTCAGTAATGGAGACTCTAGCATCTCCTTAAAACAATTGTTTCCATTGTACACAGGCCGTGAGAATCTAGTCTGTCCCAACGGTTCTGTCAAGTTCCAGGACAGATGCTTCAGCTTCTCTACCGACACGAAGAACTACGCCGGTGCCAGGTCTGCTTGTCAGGCTGCCGGCGGGCACCTGGCTATGCCTAAGGACCAGGCAACCAACGACATCCTGCGCAACCAACTGACCAGGTACCCTAGTGGCTCGGACGCCTGGTTCGGCCTGACAGACCTGGCGCAGGAGGGAACCTTTGTGTGGGAGGACGGGACGCCGCTCACCGGCTGGAGCAACTGGTATCCAGGGGAACCTAACGGTGGCTCTGCTGAGAGCTGTGCCCATTGGCACGGTTCGTATGGCTACAAGTGGAACGATCGGAGATGCTCTCATAGTCAGTATTATGTATGTGAAGTTAGTGCGGCCGTTCCCTAGCCTCAAAAAAACGCCAAGTCACTGGTCATAACCTACAGCAAGTAAGGAGATTGAAGTTTGTCAGCTGGGTGTGATTTAGTCCTACCTATACAAAACTATTTTCTCTGTGTGATGATATAAGGACTTTCGTAGTGAATTTATTCTACCTGTTCACCAAGCTATCAAAGTGTACCTGTAATAAAGTTATATAGTCAAAGAATAATATTGACAGGTGGGTCCAAAGGAATGTAAAACGTGATATTTACCCTTTTGATGGATATGTAAGCTAGCATGTGAATAGAAATAAAGCCGTGTTGACCAGTAATTGTCTCTTTCTTCTTGTACAGCTTTACAGTTCCACTTACACAATGGGTACATTTTAAAAATCCAAAGCATCTTTCCCATCCAAAGTTTATCTAGTTATTGTTGGATACAATGATACAACTTGGTACAATCTTTGTCTGCGAGGCAGAGCACTTAAGTACAAAGTGCTTAATACCGGACTGGAAGACTTGATCTACTCACACCGGTTGGAGCCATACTATTTTCTGTGTGTGTTGTTGGATCTTTCAAGAAACAATAGTCACCTCTAAGCCGAGCGCCTGTATAGTACATGTAGCAGAAATTGGCTCATTTGCAACTTCTTAAATAAACAGTTAAACAAGAAGAATAGTGTTGCCTTTCTTTCATGGGTCAAGACCTACCAACAACGAAAATACGTAGGTTAATCTTTCAAAGTATCTGAGGCATAGGGACATTTAATGACAGCAGGGCCGAGCTTCGGAAGGCGTTAAGCTTGTGAGGTTGGTAACTATGATAAAATTTGTGCAGGCTATCGACCTTACCGCTGAATTCTACTGTACAAAATGCTGAACAATACTTGTGGTCTAGAGTTACCAGTGCTGGGCTTCAATGGCTCACACGGAGCTGTATTGGCCACATCAACAACAAGGATATCAAGTGTCATTTCCTTGTGGGACTGTAACGTTGTATTTGAGACACGAAAATACTCTGCACCGAACTTCGAAAGAAACAATGAGCATGAATGTGGTGATCGTGGCCGCTGCTGTGCTGGTGTTGACCATCCAGACTTCAGGCCAGCCGACCTGGGGCTGTTCCGGTCCGAGGACCGAGGAGAAGTATGTGTGCAGCCCTGTCATTCATGTTCACAACGACAGGGACAAGCAGGGGGAAAGCGACGAGACGGGAACCAGCCAGGTGCGAGTTGTATCCCCTTATTATCCCTTTATTTCCCGCGGACCAAGCTTGCACGCCTCTAGAAAGACCTGTCCTTAGAACAGAAGTTTGGAATTGTGAGTCATTGTTCACTGCTCTGTATATTGAACAGTTAGGTGAATTATCGTGGCTAGTAAAGTGAATTGCGCGTTGTTTAACTGTATGTACTCTGTATGCGGTATCTCTCCTAGTGGGAGAATGGGAGATTAAGCTATAAGTGAAGTCCACGTTATGTAGAACGTCTTTTCAAATTCAAGTGGCCATGGGCAAGCTCATATCGAGAAACTAATATTTGATTAAAATCTCTTGTACTCCAGGACGTTCGGCTGACAGAGTTGGAGGAACAGGTCAGGAATCTGACAGAAGAAGTAGAGCTCCTTAAACAAGGTGAGTATAACATGCACAGAAACCATCATGATGAAATCTTCTAGGTAGTCACTCAGGAAGATTGAACAAACGTCGTATGATGCACTGGCAATAGGCATTTGGCGGCTTCGAAATGTTAATCACGTTCTGAAACGGTAGACGAACAGAACGGTCGTTGTCAACAGTTGTCGCTGTACCAGGTACGCGTATAGGGGTCTACCGAAAGTGCGAAAAGGAACGAAAAGGAACGAAAAGGAACGAAAAGGAACGAAAAGGAACGAAAAGGAACGAAAAGGAACGAAAAGGAACGAAAAGGATCGAAAAGGTGCGAAAAGGAACGAAGCATGAAGCAAATTCAAATAAAATCGATGGTAATATTAGGAAAAGGTAAACTGTGATCGGCAAATGCATTTTGCGGCTTGTTCCACGAAATTCCTATAGCAATGTTCATGGGGAGGAATGAATATTGATGAGACCTATCTATGCATATCTATGTTCATGTACGTGTTAATGTGGTTATAACATTCCTTAGAATATCCATATTACATTTATATTATAAAATTTCACAAGAAGAAATGGATTATGTCGAGAACGATTACGCATATTTTATCATAAAAAGCCATGCTATGTGGATATAGTTGTTAAAAAAATGCAATGATAGCAAAGTTACAAGTATATGTATTGCACAATTTGTAAGAACTTGACCTTAGAGAAATATAGGTCGCATGTTCGAACCCAGGGAAGTCGACGATCGGAAGTTCGAGCCCAGCATGTTGGGAATTATTTTTCCTTCCTTTTTTTTCACACTTTCATTAATATTAATACAACGCCTTAAATTTGTTTTGCAACCAGGACATCTAAACCCGGCATTGGGATTTTTTATCATCAGCGAGGGCCTGATGTCGGTCGCAAGAGGCAGAAATTTATTTGTATTGAATATGACGGAAAATTGTTGACAGAAATTGTATTTACCAATATCCTTTGCACAAATTCCTCACGTTGGCACCTTTCTTCCCGCCAAAATGATGAATACTCATGGTACAACTTGATGAAATCTCTTTGGTACAATGTATATATGTCTCTCCTTTTACAGCTTTTCTTTCGTTGTGAACGAGCGAGAAGATATGTCTCCAGTCTCCAGAAAACCATGTTGTTGGCCCTGTTAAAAGGAGCTGTCATGCTCGTGGGGCAGCAGTTTATTAGCATATCTTTCCTGACCGGATTTCGCGGGTCATTGCATGC
>NC_049992.1:4297324-4300389 GCF_000003815.2 Branchiostoma floridae | reverse complement strand
TTTTTGAAATTCTACCCCAAAGTAGCCGGCTGGAAAAATGTAAGTAGGCGGGCTAAAATCCCCCGCCTGCCGCCTTGTTTTGGACAAGGCTGACTACCCTCTTGGTAAAGTGGAATTGACTCTATATCTGCACATTTAGCCAACTTTGTTTTATTACCATTATATTAAAGTACGCACCCCCAATTTGGGGGCAAGTTCCACACAAATTTTCCTAACTAAAACATAAACGGTAACTTGATAAATTTGGATTAATGGAGTTTTTCTTCCTTCTCCGGGTATCTGTACTTTAAGTTTAAATCAAAATTATCCAGAGAAAATAAAATAAATACGCTCCACTGAGAGTGAGATACGTCTAGTTATATTGTGCGTGCAAACTTGCACCAGAAATAGGACACTCGACAAAATTTTACTTTAGGGCAAAGGTCACCAATCCACACCGATGCAGAAGGTCCAAATGAGTCCATACAGCGGCAGTCTTTTTAAAACAAAGTTTAAAGTGTTTTTCTTGGGAACATTGGTATTTTTTTAGCAAGATGTTACAGGTAAGGATTTTGGCAATTTGATAACGTTAGAAAAATAGGCTTTTCGCCATGTCTGGAGTGTCCGGAAAACTGTAAAGGAAGTGCAGTGTGTATATCATCAGGTATTCTTTATTGAGGTCAAATGTCATCAGGTGGTGTAAGAAGGATTTCCCCCAATAATTTCTGGCAATCACCAGATGGAGACTTTGCTGCCAATGCGAATTTTCCATGGACAAAACCTCAGGGAGGTGACTTTTGATTTTCAAAAGAGCCGCCCCGTCAATCAAGATACACACCCTGAGAAAGTTTAGGTGCAACCTCGATGCTGCTGTCATATAATCTATCCCCGGAATCAGATCCCAGACTATGTTTGCTATCTATGTTTTTTGTCACAGTGCTCTAATTCTAATTTTATTTGCATTTATTGAAAAGTTGTGTCTCCCATGGGAAGTTTATTTAGGCAGTAACATGTGGTCACTGACTTTTAACGCCTGTGTTGTTCTTGAACATTTTGAAGATTTTCAGTGTTCTGGGATGGCATAAAAAAAAATGACAGAGTTTTATAACATCGGATTAATGCTAGAATTTGCTAGCTTTTCATACTGCGTTACAACTATATACAGGCATTCACTTACTAAGTTAGCTATTTTCACTTAATACGAAGATCGTCAGTTTTGTGAGCTGTTTATTTTGAATTCACATGGCCGCAGTTGGAATTTGTAGATCTCTGCAGAAGGCTTTCACAACTTTTTTCAAGTTCTGCAGATTACTGCATACAGTAATTCAATCTCAATTTTTTAAGCTGTCCTAACGTTCAATAGCAAGTTCAAGTGTCATCCTAGATTCAGAACTTCTGATCTGTAGCCTTCAAAAGTGATATCTACTACTGTTTAAGCTTATTATTAAGTAGCCGCAGAGTCGACTGTTGGCCTATTATCGCTTATACTACTAACGCTCCCGGCCAACAGTCGCAGACTTCAACATTGAACGGAATTAAAAAATCNTTGGGCAAAAAATAAAATTCTAAAAAAATTCAGGTCAAAATGAAAAACAAACAAACAATTGTATGATTTAAAGAAATATTAAATGCATGAAATATATGTAGTTGAAAAGTTATCTGTAGAGACTTGAGACTTTATTTGAAAATCCACTTGAAAAGCTATCTGTACAGGATTGTCCTATCTAATCCTGGTTAACAGTAGATCAAACTTTACAGCCAATCATAACAATTAGCTGATCATACAATGAGAGAATGGCAACTACCAATATCGGTTTGGCCAATGAGAGAAAGGCTGCATACACATGTACATGTATGTCAAATGTAATGCATTTTCATGTTTTGTTTTGTTTCGTTTCTATGTTTTAACAGAGATTGGCAGGGCTATGGGATTGGCAGGGCTCAAAAATACTTTTTTCTGCATAGTCCTGCACTGGTGCAGGTAACATTGAAAATTACCTGCACCATTCAAATTTTACCTGCACCACTCTAAATTCAGGAAGCATGGATCACACCAAATGCTCAGGAACCATTGCTATTTTTCTTTTCCACTTTCTAGGTGTTAACATTCAATGCAGCTTATATCAATCCACATACATCTACATCATATGAAATTTATGTATAAAACCCAGTGCATGGACCAGTGCAGGTTAGGTGCAGGTAGACATCACAAATACCTGCACAGGTCCAGTTTTTCCTGCACATATGCAGGTGGTATTTCGAGCCCTGGATTGGTCTATTTCAGGGTTTAAGTAACAAGTCTTAATCACATCAAATCAACACACCTTAGGGTTGGCTCTCTGCTGTAGTCTGCGCTCCTCCCGTTCCTTCTGTAGTCTCTCGTACTCCTCTCGGATCTCCTGCGGCGTCCGTGTCCTGGGAACCACGTCCCACTCCACCTCCAGACCCTTCTTACCGTAGATGTCATAGATCGTCCTCTTCTGGGGGTCGCTAAGAGCTGTGGACACAAGAAAACAAATAAGTAGATACAAGCAACCAATAACTTGTTTCTCCTATTGTGGTAAAACTATTGTAATCTCCAAGGAGATCCTATGGTAGCATATGATAGTATCAAAGCTGGCAGAGGATTGAAGCTGGCCTAGGATTGTGTACAGCTACCAGAAATACCATAGGATCTGCTTGGAGATTAACGCTTTTGCACGATCTTCTTTGGTCAATCCCTCCCTCGATAAAGGGTTTGGAAACACAACCTGAAGGACAAAACTTTAGAAAGAAAGGAACAATAACCAGGTAACAATCAGGTGATCATCACTTCCAGTGTCAACTTATGAATATGACTAGCATCTGAAATATGAATGTCATTCTTAAAAACACAATTACTATTACATCAAAAAACATACCTCCCTTTGAACTACAGTAGTGTAGGCTCTTTCATTCCTCCCATGTCCTAAAATATCAGTCCAGTTAGAAGGACAGTTTGGTAAATTACTAATCCTGGCTGGCTCTGACCTTACTTTCCCTTTCTGTCACCCTGTAAAATAGTGGAACAAATATAGCTACCCATAACAAATAGCAAATACATAATG
>NC_049992.1:4292089-4297224 GCF_000003815.2 Branchiostoma floridae | reverse complement strand
AAGGTAACAAGGTACGCCTAGTCTAATCATTAAGATAGAACATAAGTCTAACTGACTTTCATATGCCGTGTGGACTTGGTTGAAGAGTTGTTCTGCCAACTGCTTGTCTTCGTCTTCCCTGTGTTTGTCTGGGTGGTACACCATGCACAATCTTCTGTAGGCTGCCTTCAGCTCATCTTGGGTCGCCTGGGGACAAAGGAATACTTGAGTGATCACAACAAAGCAGTAACAAGTTGCTGTAAACTACTGTGAAGAATGGGATTTCTATGGTGGTTTCATTTACATGAAAGGAGGTTGTTTCAACAGGCGGTATGCCTTCTACAACTTTACATCCTCAAGGTATTTTCACAGTTCTTGTTCTCTTACTAGTTGTACCAAGAACATAATGGGCCGTTCCAAAAAATAAATGTAGAGGGGGGGTTGAAGAGGTCGGATTTTCCAATTGCTTCAACCCCCCTTTGGATTTCATCCGAGTGCCTGACCCCCCCTTTGAATTTCATCCGAGTGCCTGGACCCCCGTCTAATTTCATCCGAGAGCTCTGACCCCCCCTTTATTTCATCCAAGTCCCAAATGCCTCTTATACCCCTTTTATTTCATCTGAATAACCTTACCCCCTCATAATTTTCATCCTAGAACCTTGCTCTTACATTACTGTAACTAAGATAGGAGTAGAAGTATCTAAATCCAGATTTTCTTTACTTTTTTGTAGAAAAAACCATATCCAGACTTACCTTGACCCCCCGTTCAAACGAAATCCAAATCCAAGATTTGCTTGACCCCCCCTCAGTAAAATCCGACCTCTTCAACCTACCCCCCACATTTATTTTTTGGAACGGCCCAATTTAGCCGACTGGCAGGGATCCCAGCAACAGTATAACCAAATACTGGATACTACTATTAGATATGAGTTTTATAATTCTACTGTACTACAGAATAATTCTTGCATCATAGCCTAATAATAACATTCCCATACTGACTTTACAGTTAGTTACACAACCGTTATGCCTATGGCGCGACCTCTTATTTTAAAACCTCTCGTGCATTCAATTACCATACAGGTATGGACATGACACAAAACTCTTTCGTGTTCTACAAACCGTCCCGCATTCTTACACCCCCAAACCCGCCACTCTTACCGTCCTGGGACAGTTCAGGAGCGAATAATAATCGTCCGAGCTGACAGGCTCATCATCTTCCATGGGCGTCGCCATTTTGTATTTCACCCTCCCGTGGTGCAATAGGAAACTATTGACCTTTCCGATATATGCAAATCAACAATTTCGCAAGGTTCTCCGTACGTTTCTGGCTTCCTCCGTGGTTTCCTATCATTCTTCACGATTCTCCAATAATCTTCAGGCTTTTCAAACCTACAGATTACTCCATTTATCTGTGTTTCTCTCCGTGTACGTATAAGATATTGCAGTTTTTGCATTTATTCGAATATTCTTATTTGCATACATCGGAAAGTTAGTGATCCGTAGCCCCATCTGGCGCACGCGCATTGAACACTCAGAACATCATGGCGGACACCAAGAAAAAAACTCCCGAGACGGAGAAGAAGAAAGATGCGACTAAAGAGACTAAAGACAAGAAGGAGAAAGGAGAAAAGGAACCAGAGCTGGTAGGGATATACCATAGACGTATCAATTTGCTTTGTTAAACGTAGGGTTGTTTGGTACGTTTTCTGTGAAGCGTTTTCTATCACACAGTTCGTTGTGTTGAGATGCTGTGTCATTATGCCCCCCTCCCCCATAAGATGATGATGTACTACTAGTACTTTTCTGGCGTTTCAGTAAAGTTCGTATGTGAATTTCTGTTCTACTTTGCACAGATTTTAGAAGGAACAACGTGAAATTTTATACCAATCGCCATGAATTCCATTTAGATGTATACGTTTGCAAAGAAGAGAAATTAAAGTTACACAAAGTGCAATGATTGTTTTCTACATACCTTGTAAATAGAAATTATGATATTTACTTGTCGTCAATGAAGAAAAATATGAGCAAAGGCCTTTACTTCTTTTTGAAATGTTAGAATATGTTAAAATGGTGGTATATTATAAGTTGGTGCTTTGTTATGTATATGATATTGTAACAGTGGTGTTTAAGTACTGCCTACTGTCCTTGCCCAAGGGCTCTAGAGCTTTTGTGGCGACAGCGATAGCGGTCGTGATTTGTAATCTGCCGACCAGCCTTGTCAAATCAAGCCGGCAGCCGGCTATTTTCCCCGCCTACTTTACATTTTTCAGCCGCCTACTTTTGTTACAAAATCCCCCAGCAATTTGTCTTGATAAACCTCTGGCAGTTTTCTGATAGCTTACTGGGTCTTTGGGGATCTGAAAACTGTCATTTTGACGAATGTCCCACACGTGTATTAGGTTTTCTCTGTTGTTTACATTATCTGAGCTTGCAGCAGACACTGCCACCACACCTCCAAGGAGGCGGAGTTCTAATATCTGGACCTTTGAGTGCATGGGCGTAGCTCTGTGTGCCTGTGACTATTTTCTGGACTATAACTAGAAACACAACATGCCTGATTGTGGATGGATTCTTTCACAAAATGGTAGAGGTTAATTCCAAGATGTAAACTCTTAAAGATATAAGCTGACAAGAAAAGTTGCCCAGAATACACCAAAACCATGTTTAGGGGTCTAAATTTACAAATTTTGCAACCCCCCTCCCATACCTACCCCCCGCTCGCCACTTCGTGGCTCGCTGCAAGCCGCAAAGCGGCTTGCCTGCTACTTTCAGATATTAGCCTACTACTTTAAAAGTTTCTGACAAGGCTGTGCCGACCCCGGTTCGATCCCGGGTGGGGCATGTTGTTTCTTTCTGTTCTACTCGCCCATCTGGTTGTTTCACTATGAATATAAGAAAAGGCTAGCCTGTGCGTATTACTTAATGTGTATATGCCTTCCTTTCCCCCCAGTCTGAAGATGACAAACTGCTACAAGAGGAGCTGACCATGTTGGTGGAGAGGCTGGGGGTGAGTTCAATTTTTAGAACAAGTTATTAAAGTGCATTGTACATATGATTGTGTAGAGTGTATGTTGAAACATCTAGAAATGCAAAATAATGACATGAAAATGCAAATGTATCATGGGTATGAGTCTATGAGACATGCGTTCATTGGTTTAACCATTTTTTCATGTGGTTGAACCATTCTTTCAATACTAGTTAAACAATTTTCTCATTCATTGGTTGAACCATTCTCTCATTGGTTGAACCTTTCTCATTGGTTGAACTGCTGATTGTGATGGGCAGTCGGGATCAGTTTATTGACACCTTTGAATCTCAGTTTGTTTGCCCCTTTTTCTATCTTTTCTATATTGCAAAAATGTCAGCAAGTCATTTTATTTTATTCATCCTGTGATTCATGGGAAAGGTGTTTGATTTTGCACAATTCATACATCATAGGGAGGTGGTATTTTTTTAATATTGCATTGTAAACTTTGGTGAGTCATTCATTATTTGTTGGATTACAATTTCATTTGTTTTTCAAACAGAATATTTTGTTTATGTTGAACAGGAAAGCAACACCAAACTGTACAAGCCAGCTCTGGAATCCCTGCGGAAGATGATCCGAGAATCCACCAGTTCCATGACGTCTGTTCCCAAACCTCTCAAGTTCCTGCGGCCCCACTACAACACACTCAAGACTGTGTACGAGAAGATGCAAGGGGAAAACAAGGTGCTGCAGATTCCTTTGATTTTGTGACTGTAATGGAGAAGAGATGTACAAATGTCCGTTTATTTCTGATGTTTTAAGTTTTCTCAGAATTCCAAACATACGTTTGCAACGGAAATTTTTGCCGTGGAGAGGTCCCAGCAAAAACTGCAATCATAACACCACTGCAAATATTTCATGATATTCAGAAATACCGGCGGTTGAGTCTATACTGTTGTTTTTCTTGAAATTTGGTTTCTGTCAAAGAAAGCCATATGTTGGCACATGATTCACATCAATACATAAATATTATGCTATTTCATTTACTGACAGTTTAGTGTTTTTGTTTATGTACACAGCGTTTTTGTGCGGATATCGTGTCTGTGCTTGCCATGGTGAACAGCGACCAGAGGGAGTGTCTGAAGTTCCGTATGTTGGGATCCAAGGAAGAGTTGGGCTCCTGGGGACACGAATATGTCAAGTAAATAAAGAACTTGAGTCCAAAAAACATTTCCTACAGTGCCACCTAGCAAGATAAGGGAGTATTGCAACCTGTTTTGATGCTCATAAGTCCACACCAATTTACTGTCTGGTTTGGGGGGTTATCCGCTTTATTTTTTCTTTGAAAAAAATCAAAACATATACTTGTATTAACGATAGCAAACTCAAAATGCTTTCATTTTGGTACAAACAGTTTTTGCCTGCTTAGTTAGAGTTTTATAAAAGATGAATAATTCTATATTTTTTATAACAAACACAACACAGCCAAGTACAGGGATATCTGGACTATGACAACAAAATTCCCATTTACACACAAAAAAAGCTGTCATCAACAAGCTGTGTCTAGATCAGGCCTTAAGAGTTAAGGTTGAAGAGGACTAGTATAAAGCCTACCGTTACTTTTTCAGACACCTGGCATCCGAGATCGCGACGGAATGGCAGGAGCTTGGAGACGAGGACGCGGCCAGGAAGGACCAGCTGATCACGCTGGCGAAGGAGATCGTCCCGTACAACATGCAGCACAACGCGGAGGCAGACGCCTGCGACCTGCTGATGGAGATAGAGCGGCTGGATCTGCTGGAGAACTATGTGGATGAGAGCATGTACCAGCGGGTCTGCCTCTATCTTACCAGGTGGGTTTGTTTTAAAGGTGGTTAGGGTGGGTACATATTAAAGGTGGTTAGGGTTAGGGTTGTGGATAGAACGGTTGATGGAGATAGAGCGACTGGACCTGCTGGAGAACTATGTGGATGAGAGCATGTACCAGCGGGTCTGCCTCTATCTTACCAGGTGGGCACATATTAAAGGTGGTTAGGGTTAGGGTTGTGGATAGAACGGTTGATGGAGATAGAGCGGCTGGACCTCCTAGAGAACTATGTGGATGAGAGCATGTACCAGCGGGTCTGCCTCTATCTTACCAGGTGGGTACATATTAAAGGTGGTTAGGGGTGGGATAGAACGGTAGAAC
>NC_049992.1:4284733-4291989 GCF_000003815.2 Branchiostoma floridae | reverse complement strand
GGTACATAGTACAGGTGGTAGGGTTTAGGGTTGTGGATAGAACGGCTGATGGAGATAGAGCGGCTGGACCTGCTGGAGAACTATGTGGATGAGAGCATGTACCAGCGGGTCTGCCTCTATCTTACCAGGTGGGTTTGTTTAAAGGTGGTCAGGGTTAGGGTTGTGGATAGAGCAGTTAATGGAGATAAAACGACTGGACCTCCTAGAGAACTATGTGGATGAGAGCATGTACCAGCGGGTCTGCCTCTATCTTACCAGGTGGGCACATATTAAAGGTGGTTAGGGTTAGGGTTGTGGATAGAACGGTTGATGGAGATAGAACGACTGGACCTCCTGGAGAACTATGTGGATGAGAGCATGTACCAGCGGGTCTGCCTCTATCTCACCAGGTGGGTACATATTAAAGGTGGTTAGGGTTAGGGTTGTGGATAGAACGGTTGATGGAGATAGAACGATTGGACCTGCTGGAGAACTATGTGGATGAGAGCATGTACCAGCGGGTCTGCCTCTATCTCACCAGGTGGGTTCAGAGTTGTAGACTTGGAATCTAAAGGTTCTGAGTTCGAATCCCAAACAGATTCAAATGTTATGCCCTTGGGAAAGGCTGTTAATAGCTATTACCTCACCGTCATCATCATCATTATTCATTGTGTTCTGCATCTGCAGTCTTTGAAAAATCCTGCATCTGCACTATTTCATCTTTCTCCACTGTCCTTTGCATCCTGCAAAGCTCCCTTAGCATTTGGAGTTTCTTTACCATTGTAGGAGGGCTTCAGGCCAGCTTTCAGAAAGCTGAGCAGGTTGACAGTGTCTTCCTTTTGATTATGCCTTGTAACTGCAGGAGCCTGGTATTTAGAATTCAAGGGTTTTTTGTGCAGGTGTGTCTTGTGGCAATACACCAAAAAGTACAAAAGATATTGAGACTGAAGTTTCATCATAAAAGCACCTGGTCCATAATCTATTGTTTAATACAATTGCCAGGTCTTCTGTATTGACTGGTGTGGCCATCAAGTACATGTCTTTGCTTGACTGACTGATTCTCTGTCCCATCACAGATGTGTAGAGTATGTACCAGAACCAGAGGACGCCATGTTGTTGCGGACTGCCCTCAACATTTTCCGCAAGTTCAACCGCTACCCGGAGGCCCTGCGCTGCGCCGTGAAACTGAACGACACAGAACTCGTGAAGGACATTTTCACAACGTGTAAAAGGGGGTGAGTGAGGGCAGCTGAAATCTTCCTGATAACTGCAAGATGGCATTTTTAGTTATGTTATTTCATTGTTTCAAGCAAACGGGTTGCATTTTCAATGGCATTGGTTTGTGTTAGCCTCACAAAGAAAGTCATGGTTTTGGAAGCATTTATGTCTGTTTATTGTTTGTGGTTAAATGACAAGACTCAAGCTATGAATAAAATGTTATGAAATCCATTATGCCTTGAGGCTTGACAATAAGAAATTATTAGGTTTTGGATCCCCTGTCAGCTTTCCTTGGTACTGCATCAGAACTTTTATTTTTTGTATCATTTTGTGTACTTCATACATGGTTACAGCTTATCGGGAAGAAGGTTAACGTTCTAGCAGCTTTTTTTCAAACTGCAGGGGCATTTGTGTTACAGATTTTAAGACAGGATAGCTAAAAGAATAGAGGAGTTTTTATATGAGAATTCCCTTCTGCAGTATAGGACTGTGTTGATTGTTTATTTGTTTGTTTATCCCAGGTTGGTACAGAAACAGATGGCCATCATGCTGGGCAGACAGCAGGTGTATGTGGAGTTACTGGAGTTAACTGTTTGTTTATTTGTTTGTTTATTTGTTTATCCCAGATTGGTACAGAAACAGATGGCCTTCATGCTGGGCAGACAGCAGGTGTATGTGGAGTTACTGGAGTTAACTGTTTGTTTATTTGTTTGTTTATTTGTTTATCCCAGATTGGTACAGAAACAGATGGCCTTCATGCTGGGCAGACAGCAGGTGTATGTGGAGTTACTGGAGTTAACTGTTTGTTTGTTTATTTGTTTGTTTATCCCAGATTGGTACAGAAACAGATGGCCTTCATGCTGGGCAGACAGCAGGTGTATGTGGAGTTACTGGAGTTAACTGTTTGTTTATTTGTTTGTTTATTTGTTTATCCCAGGTTGGTACAGAAACAGATGGCCCTCATGCTGGGCAGACAGCAGGTGTATGTGGAGTTACTGGAGTTAACTGTTTGTTTATTTGTTTGTTTATTTATCCCAGGTTGGTACAGAAACAGATGGCCTTCATGCTGGGCAGACAGCAGGTGTATGTGGAGTTACTGAAGTTAACTGTTTGTTTGTTTATTTGTTTGTTTATACCAGGTTGGTACAGAAACAGATGGCCTTCATGCTGGGCAGACAGCAGGTGTATGTGGAGTTACCAGATGAACTGGAGGATTTTGATGACCTAATGGAGATCATGTCTAATGTTCACCTCAATAACAACTTCCTGGCACTGGCTAGAGAGGTACACTTTAAGTTGTGTAATTACCTTTGCCAGAATGGCTAAGGTTATGTTTTAGGCTTGTGAGTCTGTGTGTCTGTGTGTGTGTTAACAGCATAACTCAAGAAGTCTTGGATGAATCCCGATAATATTTGGTAGGTGGGTAGGGTTCGGGAAAACGAAGGTCAAGTTCGATAATGGGCCTTCTGGCGGCTTGCTACGGTACTGCAGCAGAATCTCAATTTTTGATATCTCGTGTTCTGGACATGCTGTGGTTATGATTTTTGAGTGGTAGATAGCCCTTGGGGCAGAGAGTAAGTACTATAACTTAAGACCCCCTAGCGGCTTGTTTGGAACTGCAGTCGCCGATTTCCTTTCAAACTTTGGACGAGAATAACTCGAGAACGTGTTGATGGATCGTCACGATTTTTAGTATGTAGATAGCCCAAGTAACAATGTACATTATGAAATACAAATTATGCAAATCAGCAACTAATTTGCATAATTAATGAGGAAAGTTTATAAATCCGCTGCATTTCATGATAGGACTTTCAAACTTGTCACATATATAGATGAGAAAGAGAGAAAAATCAATCCATATTAATTATGCAAATGACGACCTCATTTGCATAATTAATGAGAAAATATAAACGTGTTGACGGATCGTCATGATTTTTGGTATGTAGCCAATGGGAAGACTTACATGATGGAATTCAAATTATGCAAATCAACAGCTAATTTGCATAATTAATGAGGAAAGTTTGTAAATCCACTGCATTCCTTTATAGGACTTTCAAACTTGTCACATTTGTAGCTGAGAAAGAAAGAAATATTTATATATATTAATTATGCAGATGATGATCTCATTTGCATAATTAATGGCAAAATATGAACATGTTGACGGATCGTCATGATTTTTGGTATGTAGATATCCTAAGTAACAACTTACACAATGAGATAATAATAATTATATAAATTAACAATTTGCATAATTAATGCGGAAAGTTGATAAATCCACTGCATTCCGTGATAGGACTTTCAAACTTGACACATATGGAACTGAGAAAGATGGCAGAGAGTAAGAGGTGTATGTTTGGGTCCGGTAACATCTTTTCTTGAACTGCAGGAGCCGGTTTAGTTTCCTACTTTGAAAGAGAATAAGTCAAAAAGGGATGAAAGGATCATCATGATTTTTGGTATGCTGATAGCTTAAGTGATGCTTGATACAATTTAATATCATTATGTAAATAGGGATCTAATTTGTATAAGCAATGGCGAAATGTTATGAACCAACTCCGGGCATATAAAATAAAATGTAATGAGTAACACATTTATGTCTACAGACATCATTCTACATAACAAACCTGGTTTATTTGGCAAAGGTATGTGTTCGTGGAACTCTAGTTGTTACTGTTTTCCACTGCATATGTTGCGTGCATAATAGTTACATACATGCTTAGGACCAAAACAAAATGAAGAAAAAAAGGAGCTTGGATGCTCACAGAAAGGGAGTTTGTGCCACAAACCATATACAATTTCAGCCCTCAATTTTTTTTCAGGTCATGGCTTGTACTGAATTTTCTACTTTTTCAATGACTTTTGACTTCACAACTTTTCCAACCATTGTAGCAGTGCAGAAAACATTTTGCATTCTAGCAGTTTCTTTTTAGCCTTTTCCAATATACTACATGTTAAGATGATAAACTGTTTGGACTAACTTAAGCAACGACCCTACACATTAGCACATTTTGCCTTTTTACTACACTGGTTGGCAAAAGTTTAAAAGGTGTTTCCAATTTCTTCAGGGTCGCAATTTGAGTCACATTGTTTTCTTAGCATCATCTGGTTGCACTCTAACATTCAAGAGACAGATCTTCTTTTCACCTTTTGTCTATCTCGTAACCTTAAGCCCCTGTCACATGCCCATTACTTTCCCAGGACTCGAGCTAAGAGTGATTTCAACAATACAAGTTGTGCCATGAATGAAAAAGTGATTAAAAAGTACTAAAATGCTGTTTCCTTTTTTTTTTCAGTTGGACATCATGGAACCCAAAGTTCCGGAAGACATCTACAAGTCTCATCTCGAGTCAACGAGTGAGTTCTCCTCAATTTTTCTAGGGCCACACTTGATTTTATGGGTGGCATCCTTTGGTGATATTTGAGGACAGACTATGTTTTATAATAGGATCTATAGACATTTTCTTTTTGCCTATGCTATCATGTTCTTACTCTCTAAAATGTAAAAGTTTCAACAAGTGAGTCCTCAATTTTTCTAGGGCCACACTTGATTTTATGGGTGGCATCCTTTGGTGATATTTGAGGACAGACTATGTTTTATAATAGGACCTTTAGACATTTGCTTTTTTTCTATACCATTCTGACCATGTCGACATGTTCTTACTTCCTAAAGCATATATATAAGTTTTGCAATGTGTGGAAAAATTGGGGGTTAATTTTTAACAATTACCAACTTGCAATTTGGGAAGCTACAATACTACATGTACATGTACCTGTGTTCCCGATTACATATTACAGAAATAAAATTGTAGATATTTCAAGCCTTGGTTGTATTAAACTGTCTAACTTCTAGATCCTTGATCTTTAACTAAACTTTGTCTCCTAAGTTCATATTAACCCTTCTCGTCGGTATTTTAGACTTAACAGCCATATTCATAATGTTGTTGCTAATCCTTGCTACTTGAGTCTTTCCAAGGGATGTAGCCAGGATTTTATTCTAGCCTTATCGTAATGGCAAGGGAGCAAAAGCGACCAATCAGGGGGGATGTAGTTTGAAGGGCTTTGTCAGTTTGGAGGGTCATATCAACAAACAAATACTAGCAAAGTACCATTCTTACACGGTTTGAAAAATAGCATTGATAATGATCCTCATTTTGCATGGTGGTCACAAATGATGGCGTGGCGGCCTATTGCGTTAAAAATGCATCATCTAACCTTGCTACCATCTATGCCCTTGTACAATCCCTGAACTTTGCCAAAGTATCAGGTCTTACCAAAGATTGAGCACCTCTGTGCCAGAGGTCTACTGTTTCATTCAAGCCGGTTTCCCTGGGTTACCCTCTTGCCCCTAGAAGCCGCTGCAGTAGGGTCATAGGGCTTAATGCAAGACATGAAGGATCTGTTCCTCCAACAAGCCTCGTTCATCATGTTGTACATTCACATACTGTAAAACAGCACTACTGGCTTTGAGTTTGAAACTTTGCCAACGTATATCAAGGAGGGGTGGTTGTAATTTTGTATCCGGCAACTTGTTCCTTATAACTATAAGCTTGGCATATGTACATGTAGCTTCGTGCCTTGTTGGGAACCATGCCTACTTGATTAAATGATAACCAGTTTTATGCTCTGAAATTTGTTTTTTTCTAATGTTACATTGTAGTGTCTGTTTGTTGATGAAGTTTAGACATCCAGGTAACAAGATATGCCCAAAAACAGTTACTAGTACTCAAGCAACTGGATATGATTCGGGAAACGGTCAGACGTTTCTACTAGTGTTTGTGTTTGTCACTTTTTATGACATATTCTGCATAGCAAAAACATGTTTTATATTAGTTTTTTGTTGTTTTCCATTCTTTTCTTTCTTATGGGTTCATTGTGTTTTTTATTTCTTTCATTGAAACTACTTCTACTTGGGTTTTTTTAATATGTTTTAATGATAAGGAAATATTTTTACAGTTACTGTATTATTCAACATCGAAACCTCCTGTATTTTGTGACTACAGGACCAGGATTCGGAGCCAGCGGGGCCCAGGTGGACTCTGCTCGACAGAACCTGGCCTCCTCCTTCGTTAACGGCTTCGTTAATGCAGGTTTTGGACAGGACAAACTCCTGATGGAGGACGGTAACAAATGGCTGTACAAGAACAAAGAACATGGTAAGGAATAGGCCATTGGCCCTAAAAGTGGGCAACCACATCCAAACACTAGATTGCCCATGAACATTTCAGGTTGCCACAATATCACATGTGAAGTCCTTATATGTACAGTACCGTAGAAGCCAGTTAATTGCACACCGGATAATCGCACACTTCTGTTAATTGCACGAAATCCCCAAATCCCATGGTGGTACGGTCCAGCTTTATAACTTTGCTTTGTTGCACCATTTGGATAATTGCACGGAATATACTGGCAAATGGGGTGTGCACTTAAGCGGCTTCCACTGTATATGAAAATGCCTTGTGAGTTTTTACAAGATTGTCAGAATTTACAAATGCCCAGTAAAGGGTTTGAAATACCTAGTTGACCAATAGCACAGCGCAACCATATTTTGTTTGGTGTAACTCTGTTTCAAAATTACTTTCTGGGCGGGCACATCGAAAAGTTTGTAATCTAGACCCTCAAAAATGCTATTTCCTTAAATTTTTTTGGCTTTCTTTGGGGGGCAAATTATGCTGGTAGACTCATCTTGGTTCCATCAATATCGTTACCATCACAGTGGACAGAATGGGCACAATTTTTGTCCGTTCCCAGCTTCAAAATGCCGTCAAAGGACAGGAGGACGGATGCTGGCTAAAACCCTGTATCTTTCCTAGTGCAAGGTCTAAATAATTATCAGTTAGAAGTCTGACTTTGATGTTTATCCCCTCCAGGCATGATGAGTGCGACGGCGTCCTTGGGTCTGATCCTGCTGTGGGATGTGGACGGGGGTCTGACACAGATCGACAAGTACCTCTACTCTTCAGAGGACTACATCAAGGTTAGAACCACCACAAGTCAAGTGTTCTTCCCAGGCCTTTTCACATATGGGGCCCCTACACTGCATTTCTTGTTTTGTAACAAAC
>NC_049992.1:4281168-4284633 GCF_000003815.2 Branchiostoma floridae | reverse complement strand
CTTCTCCAGTGTGGGTTCTCATATGTCGGGATAACTCAGACTTTCTTGTCGCTCTGAACCCACACTCCCCACACATGTAGGGTTTCTCACCGGTGTGTGTTGTCACATGTTCGTCTAGAGTAGATTTGTGTGCTGCAGAATAGTCACACTGGTCACATTTGAAAGGTGTTTCCCTTGTGTGGGTTCTCATGTGTCTGGATAGGTGAGACTTTTTCGCTGTCCTGTACCCACACATCTCACAATTGTAGGGTTTCTCACCGCTGTGTTTTATTACATGTTGATCCAAGGTGGATTTCTGTGCTGCCGAGTAGTCACACTGGTCACACTTGTAGGGTTTTTCACCAGTATGAGTTCTCATATGTTGGGATAAATGAGACTTCCAAGCTGTCCTGTACCCACACTGGTCACACTTGTAGGGTTTATCTCTTGTATGGGTTCTCATATGTTGGGATATGTGAGACCTATAAGCTGCCCTGTACCCGCACTCCCCACACACGAAAGGTTTCTCACCGGTGTGTTCAACCACATACATTCCAGTAATGCCTATGGTCTTTTGTACCTGTGAGGTTGATGTATTGTCAGATTTTGAAAAGTTCACATCACACGTTTCCTGCTGCAGGCCCATGTCTGTTGTCTGGGACTCCCTGCTGTCACTCTCCTTTCCAAGGTGTTCTGTACACAGTTCTCCGGTAGAAAGCCCACTATTGGACTCATCTATTTCTGCTTTTATACCGCGCATTTCGTCGTTTGGAACGTCCCTTTCCTCGTCCAGCTGCCATCCTGTGTCTGTTGTCTGCTCGCAACTGTTGTAAATCTCACTCCAAGGGTGCCCGTTTGGTTGGTAGCCGTAGGTTTCCTGGTCCCCACTGTACGTTTCCTGGCACTGAACGTTCTCTTGTCCATCCTGTTGCCATCCAGTGTCTCCTGTCGGCTCCTCTTTGATGTGCGTCTCGTTCGCAGTTTGTTCCGCATGAAGCTCTTTAACGGGAGGCACAAATGTGAACTCGGCCATCTCTAAAATGATGATAAGAAAACAAGTATGTGAAAAACACATAATTATTTATTAAACATTTTATAATGCAGAAAAGAAAGTCTTCTGTGAATTTTTTTACCGCTAAAAGTGCCCGCGCCAACTTTGACGTCTTATAACTGCTGAAGGAAGTGTGCTAGGACTACGAAACTTGGTGACTTTTCCTAAAATATTGTTAGCAACAATTTTGCGAAAAAAATTTTAGTTTCCGATTTTTTGTGTTGCCATGGCAACGGGTTTCTGAAGGGCATATTTTACCAAATTTGCTAATTCCAGTTTGAATTGTGGGATTTCATAGTTTTATTGCTAAACCAAACTTGTTTATCTATATCATTAAGATCCTGTGTAAGTTTAAGTTACATTTATAATTAATTATTCATAATTTATGCTATTTTGATGACGTCATGGGTCAAAATCCAAGATGGCGGACAATGCCATTTTCAACGATAAATACATGTTATTTTTACTCAAATTCCGTCAAAATCTTTCATTTTCTTACAAAACACAATCATTTGAACCTTTTTAGTCCACTTCCATTGGGTTTTGGGGTTATATGTGAAAAAAATCGTATTTTAGAAAATTCAAGCTTGTCGATCCAAGATGGCGGACAAATGACGTCATTTTCTGACGTCATATTGGCGTCAGTGTCGTCGTCATTGAGAACAAAAGACTTGGCAGACTTGAACACCAATATGATAACCTTTATAGTCATCTTTTTCTTTAATACCTTTAAGTATAGCGGAAATTTCTTATATAGACGATTTTAGCCCAAAATATGACATTATGACGTCATAATTACGTCATATTACGTCATAGCGATTCTAAACTTACAGAAAATATAAAACTGTACTAGTACATTATCCCCTCCAAATTTGGTGATCGTAACCCAAGCCGGTTTGAAATTACGAAGGGGGGGTCAAAAGAGCCCCCCCCCCCCCGGTCCCAGGTATTCCAAAAAAGCCCGGTCTGGATAGGGTTAATTGTGGTAGAACAAATATGAGATTGTACAATGGTGTAATAGAAGAGTGGACAGTGGAAACTTTTCCGGCATCGGTCTGGTGGAAAATACATTTCACTGGCACTGTAGCTTCTTGGTATTTTCATGATTATGCGAAAATAATGACTGCACACAAAACGGAGTTGACTTCTATATACAGTCAAACCTGCCCAAGACGACCACCTGGGGGACCGGACAAAAACGGTCGATTTGGACAGGTGGTCGCTGAGAAGAGTATCGACTCAAAACATGCCCTATGCAAAGTATAGCGGTTTCCGTTGTGTTTAATGGCAAATAGCAAGCACACTGCACGCACGCAAAGAAGCGAGGTATTTAATGTCAAATACAACACGCACACTGTAAATTGTAACTTTAACCCCAGCTTTTATACGATACAGTATAATATTTGTACACTAACGTTTTAGACAGTAAGGGAACTTTGATGCTGTCAGTTACCATACAAGCCTTTATGCGTCGCTGTGTTCTAGATCGCCGTATCTGAAATAACTACGGTGCACCTTTCGAATTCTATGCCCGGTACGTCCCAATAGCGTACTTACCCAAGGGTGAATGTACAGTACAGTTTGACAAAAGCACTCACACAGATCTTTCTTTAAAAGGTATGAGCTACACAGATCTTTCTTAGAAATTTCCTCCCATATTACAGTAGAGTGCCCAATTGACCCACCCATTGACCGTCGCAATCTTTATTCTAAACATAACATCGTAATGGCAGTCAAAATCCGGCACAAAATCGCGCTAGTTATCATCAAAAATCGATGAAAACCTCAATTTTGAAAATGATGCGGTCGTTAAGGGGCCCAATTTGGGCCGGTCGCGGTCGCGTTGGCCAGGTGGTCGCTGAGAAAAGGTCGCTTAATGCTTACGTCAATAGGAAAAAAAATCGGGACCGAGAAAAAGCGGTCGAAATGGCCAGGTGGTCGCTGAGAAGAGGTGGTCGCCCGGGCAGGTTTGACTGTATAGCTATAGCTGCATACCAAAAAAAATGGTGGGCAGGTCACTACTAGGAAAAGTTTCGCATTATGGTGCACGAATATAACGATCGTCACTTAATCTATTATTTGAATTATAAAATAATGCAATACTTTGTTATGTCTGGCATTATATTTGAGATGCAAAATGATATTTGGCTGTCGTTAGATTTCACACATAATTTAGTTTGAATGCCCCCCTCCCCATCGACTACCGATCGAAAACACACATCTAATTGTAATTTACCGCCCAACAAGCACCAACCAGGCAGTATTAACTATAATTAGCAGTCTTACCTGTAGGTCTACTGTAGTAAGCGGTGTCCAAAACTCCTACAAGTCGTAAAAATCGCTTCAGTTTTGAGGATATGAAAAACGCAAGACGAGCCACAAAACAAGATGGCGGACGTCAGATCGCACTAATGGGGTAAAGGTGAAAGGTCACA
>NC_049992.1:4272518-4280658 GCF_000003815.2 Branchiostoma floridae | reverse complement strand
CTTTTTCTCGGTCCCGATTTATTTTCCCATTGACTTAAGCATTAAGCGACCTTTTCTCAACGACCACCTGGCCAACGCGACCGCGACCGGCCCAAATTGGGACCCATAACGACCGCATCAGTTTCAAAATTGAGGTTTTCATCGATTTTTGATGATAACTAGCGCGATTTTGTGCCGAAATTGGCCAGTTTGCGTCGGATTTTGGGGTTGAATTTACAGTTTACAGTGTGCGTGTTGTATTTGACATTAAAGACCATTGCTTCTTTGCGTGCGTGCAGTGTGATTACTATTTGCCATTAAACACAACGGAAACCATTTATACTTTGCATCGGGCATGTTTTGAGTCAATACTCTTCTCAGCGACCACCTGTCCAAATCGACCGCTTTTTCTCGGTCCCCCGGGTGGTCGTCTTGGGCAGGTTTGACTGTAGTAACTGTTTCCTTTTAGAAAGGAATAACTTAAGTAAGTATAGCAGGACAGTCACAGGCTGAAATGCATTATGTACCTGTACATCAAAACCATGTATTTGAGTGAAAACTGCATGTAAGAGTTACTAGTACTACTAAGACACTTTTGATTCAGAAAATCAGTAGAATGCTATATAAATGCTTCATAAAGAAATAACATCAGAAGTATAGCAGTCGCAATCTGCATAAATTATGTACCTGTACCTTTACATCAAAACCATGTGTTAAATGATGATGTGTTACTTCCCAGGTTCAGATGAGTGTGCACGGAGTGACCACGGATGAATGTGAGCACGCTCTGCAGAACAACAACTGGGAGGTCAAGAAGGCTATTGACTACCTCAAGGTGGGACATAGTTACACCAGTTTTTCATCTTTGCAGTGGGGGTTTATATTGGGCATGAAGGTTGTTAGGCCATGTTGATTTCATTTTATGGATGACATCGTCTGAATACTCCAAAACTGATGCAAGTGTAAAATAAAAATCTTCAGTACATTAGTGCATGTAGGTGTACATGTAAGCGGGGAGTAGACAAAACATAAACTTTCCAGGTGGTTTTGAGTTTGCAATCTCTGCAAAAAAAGTAAACATAAAACCACCTGCATTGACAGTATAGACTGTTTGTTAATCTACCAGCCTACATGTAGATAACAGACACTTGGTTTCCCTATTCGTCCAGGTTGAGCAGCTGTTTCGAATCGGTGTCCAGTCCAAAGACCGCTGTCAGAAAATGCTGGAGGCCTTCAACTGGAACCTGGAGAAGGCCAGTGCTGCTGTGCTGGAGGATTGGAACACCAGATGACCTCTGAACCCTGACACGTAGGGGCAAAGGTCAACCTGCTGACGTACTGGAGTTTGGTTCGAGTTGAGCAAGAAGGGATCACAAGTGTTTACTGGATCACAAAATTCCTGTGGTTGTAATTGGTCGAGCAAGCAAACAGAAATCTGTTTTTAATATGAAAAGATGCTACGAAAGACTGTCACGATTGTTAAAGGGATTTCATATCTCTAAGGTTTACATGTACATGTGTAGTTTTTATTTAACCCCTCCACTGCAGTGGGCTTATCTCTGTACCTGGGTTTGCAAAGGTTACAGCGGAAGCCAGCAGTTACAGGGTTAATGTTTCCTTTTACTCCAGGGTGGAGCTAACTTTTCAGCCATTTTACTCCGAAGAAGTAAACTTCGCTTTGTAAAAGGGATCAAAGTTGACTCTCCGTTCAACTTGAGAAATGAAGTTATACTTGTGTTTTCACACACCTGAAAGCTTGCGAGTTGCATACATGGAGAAAATTGTATATTTTCCCGAATCAGAATAAAAGGCACATCGATTCCGTGCCTTTCCAAAATGTCGAAAGTTGAGAGAATGATTTAGATAAAATTGCTGTGATGAAGTCTGCATGAGAGAAAGAATATTGAGGATGTAAATTTAAAACCAATGAAAATAATTTTGTTGTCGTTATTGTGACAACAGTTACATGTCTGAGATTATGATGGTTTTTGTGTATCTTGTAACAATACATAGTAACGTTAATAGGTGCATAATGTATAATATCTTAATTGAAAGAGGCCAGACTGTATTTTAAGCAAGTTGTGTGTAGCTAGAAAAAAGTGTTGCACCTTTTTCAAGATATGTATGTAAAAATATAAAGGGTCTAAAATGTGGTGGAGAGGTGGACACAGTATATTTCTGTTTTTAACCGTACATGTATGACTGTATGTATAGTATTGGTACTATGCACACCAGGGTGGTTACGATAGATGTACATGGATCAAATTTGACTTGCTGCAATTTGTTGTTAGGTAAGGGACTAAACTTTAGTTTTGATGCAAAGTGAAATCTGACTTAGACCACACTGATTCAATTCTTTGGTTTTTAGACTAGAGAGCAAATGAAAATTGAAGAACATAGAAAAACTTGAGTCTACTTGTATATGTACAAGTATGAAACTGTGTTTCCAAAACCAATTCATTAAAATCGGTGTGGTCATTTGAAACCAAGGTTTTAGTCCATTTTGTGTTGTTCACCAACAGAGTTTGGTTTTACTGTAGATTTTAGGTACAGGAGAAAGAAATGACTGTAAGATAGATATGTATGGCCACTTGTAAACTTGTAACAATATGTGATATTTGCCATTAATAATTTGTGTCCATTTTTGTACAGAGGCCTGTGGTAGTGTCTGCTCCGAATTTCAACATGGTATCTTATGTGTAATATGGGTATATATTCAAAGGGGTCCTTGTTGCATGGTATTTGTGAAAAGATGTAGGTATGATTTTATTTGTTTTAGGTAATTTTTTGATTGTTGGAGGCTTGACTTATGCTGTGCATATTAGGTATACAACAATGTTACTACTTGGACTAGTACATTTGTATGATTTTAACAGGCTGTGGTGGGGTGAACATCCTTAGTGCAATTCACTATGTATGTTATTTGGAGGCAAAGTGTTTTCTTCGTTCCTGTACGTTAGGGTATGATGGACACACAGTATAGCTTAGGCCCTGACCAGCACATTTCAGTGTTGTATTGTTCAGTATGATATTTTGCCTGTTCACGTCTCTGAATCTTGTACCAAATGTTTTGTTGGTCTTCTGTTTGTAAATATGTGTAGCCCAGATAGTAGTACCCTGACGATTTACAAACCAAGTGTAACCTAGATAAGTGTCAAAATTATGACTAGTTATTGTATGCTCATTAGTAGTTGGTCCATGCTTTTAAAACAATTTTTTCCTATCCTGTCACTTTTTGTTCCTATGCTGCCATTGTTGTAGGCAGTTTTTGACATTAGGTTAAACTGGTTTTCCTTCTGTCATTGTTTAATTCCAACATAGAAATTGTGAAGTTTTCACTGTCCTACCCAATTGACTACTGAAATTTTAGCTTAGCTAAATACAACTTGAAGGGGTACCTTGGTGAACCTGATTAATATTGTATGTATTGTCTACTGAAGTCAGGAAGGAAAGAGTTCATCATTTACCTGTCTGTTCTACTGCATTTATTGACCTTCTTTCTAGTGTGCGTTCATACTTGTATTGGCAACACCCAGCAGCCCTGTTGTGTATTTTTGCCTCCTACTGTACCACTAAGTCTTGTTTTGTGCTGTATGTACATGTACATGTATGAATGAAGTGCAGCTAGGCCTTGCTATCCTGGAAACACTGCCATTAGGGGGGCTGGGGACTTGTTTGTGCTCCATGCCTGGCACATCTTTAGTTTGCAATAAACGGTATGTTGACCTCATGGGTCAGATAAAACAACTTTTGGGCTCAGCTCTTTTTTTTTTTTGCTAAAGAGTAATTATTGTAAGCCTTGATGATTAGTGTACCAGTTTAAGACTCCTTCAATAATACCACTATGAGACTGGCGACTTCAAATGGCTACCAGAAGCCTCTACCAGTTGCACAAAGTTTTACGCAGATTCGAACCCCCATCAAACCAAGCAGTGGTATAGGACGCTGGTTTGAGTCTGCATTGGAGAAACAGCACATCCATTTGGTATCCCCAAGTTAAGGCATTCCTATTCTGAACAGGAGTCCAATTATCAGTGACTGTCGCTCTCAAGAAGAAACCTTTCAAGGTTGCAATTGCTGAGGCCAAACTGTCCTGGTAGGTCACAAGGTGCAAAACTATTAATGAGTACTCGGGATTTCGTTTCCCACTCTACTAAATTTCAATGCATTTCATTAGTGTATTAGTTCTCACCAAGGGTGTTTAAGAAAGACTACGTATTAAATGAAATGTGTGAATCTGTTTTAATCTATGGGGGAGCTCAGAAAGAAAACATGTCTACAGCTACCATTCTTTTGTATGGGTAATGAACACTATAAACATATACCCTGGCATCCAGCCTTGTTCAACTTTGGTACACTCCAACCATTGCTGCCTTCCTAAAATATCTGGACTTAGGATCTCGGTAGCAACAGTTCGAGCAGACAAAAGCTGAACAAGGCTCAATCTCAGGCTAGTGCCTACAAGGAGGAAACAGCAAAGACATCTCCACTTTTTTTACAGCTTCATGTTTTATTTATTTACAACTTTAGGAAACTTTACAACATGTGATGGGGGGATTCGGGAAGAGTTGGAAACACAAATTGCAGTTTTTCGTCATCATTTTCTTTGCTCGCTGCTTTCTTTTTCTGATTTGCAAAAAGTGGACTATATCTTCTTTTTCCACCTCAATTCTTTCTTTTTTTCTTAGGAAGCACAGAGTTGGTCAGCATTAGCGTATAAAACGTGTCATCGCATTCTACATCTCCCACGAGGCTCTTGAATAGCTGACCGATTGCAAGCATGTCTTCTACTCCATCGCCCTACAGAAATGCGCCTTGGTCGGTCGGACATTGACAGCAGAGATTTTGAGACGACATCGTATCACATTCAACTGCTTTATTTCATTTTCTCAGAACTGCTTTCTGAGAACTTCATTGCAGACACCAGAACTTGCGTTCTTTGAATACAAATGTTGGTGTCGCACATCTTAGTCAGTCTTCTGCAATAATAAATTATTCTTTATTCTCTGCAGAAAGGAAAAATTGTCAATTTGATTGTAAGAGCATGTACATATACAAAGCTTGTCAGAGCACATGTATTCTTTTTTTTTCTTGCTGCTTCTCCTTTCCAACTACAATGCTGCATGGTTAGATTGGCCATATTTCCAGCTAACAGAATTCATTTGGACTTGGAAGATACATTTCAGTAGTGCTAGAAATCTACTGCTTTTAGCTGGAACTATGGCCTCTTACTACATTATCATCATTTTTTCTTCATTTCTATCCGTCGTACACTGCATTTTTTTTTCTTTCTTCCCCCTTCAGACATAAAATAAATTACGGATGCTTCTTTTCGTTTTGTTGTCAGAGCTGACCATGATAACGCAGCCCTATTTTAATTCCACTCAGCCTCGTATACCGGGGTTTCAATAATCTGATTTATGTATATGCATCAGTTGAGGCTGTGTAAGGGGGTTTCAGCTATCCGTCTCTTCCTCCTCCGCTTCTCTTAACCATGTGAAGAAGGCAGTCACGGATTTCAACGCGACTCCCTTTCCCTCTTGCTCTGCTGGGTCCGTGTTCGACTCCCAGGCATAGAAGGCGTCCTCCGATATTACATCTTCGTCGTAAAGTGTGTCAAAGAACATTCTAAGCAGATCTGTGAGAAAAGAAAGAAATCTATCAGTACTTCAAGAATACAAACTGTGAACACGACAATGTACCCATTTCCTTACTGGATTGACAAAACATCTGCAGTGTCAGGGAATCTATCTACCTTTCTTAAACAAGCTCCAAAGTAGCTAAACTCAGATTCACAGATCTGATCTCATGCTGCAAACACAGCAATCAGAAAGAGGTGTCAGAAGCTGTGGTGTCATCATTGCATTGCAAACTAGCCAAAGAACTCCACTTTCCAGTAGGAAGACTATTACGTTAACTGCATCATCTCTACTTACTACATATTGAACTAGGTACTAAACACTTCTGCAAAACGACCGTCAACGGTGAGGTGACTTACTTGGCGGCTGGTCCAGTTGCACCATGAGTGCCTGTAGTGCGAAGAGCGCCTGTAGCTCTCTGGTGCTCTCGTTGTCCAGGTACTTCTGCAACAGAACCACTCTCTTCTGGATACCCTGGGTGTCGCACCTCAGGTTGGAACCTTCACCTACAAAATACATCAGGGAAAATTACTAACTATTACACCTTGCATCATGTTGAATGAATTATTAGCTTTAATTACAGTGCACTTGGCAGGGTTGGACAAGTTTTCTAAAATTCACTTGTCGTATTGGGCATTAAAAAAATTTACTTGCCCAAACCAATTTTTCACTTGCCCAAAATGCAGATGAATTTTTTCTAATTAATTTCACTTCCTGTTTCTGTCATTGGCTCTATTTTTCTGTGCTGACCAAGGCTTGATGCCATGACTGTGGAAAGTAGCAAGTATAACAAAATCTCACTCATGGAAAATCTTGGGCAAGTGGGGTTGGACAAGCACATGTCTGATCAGCACCTTCCTGGGCTAGTGGGCTTGTCCAACCTTACTTAGCATTTGGAACTTTATCGACAAAAGTTACAAGTGACCAGTTTGAATTGCT
The DNA here is from genome assembly GCF_000003815.2 of Branchiostoma floridae. NCBI lineage: Eukaryota > Metazoa > Chordata > Leptocardii > Amphioxiformes > Branchiostomatidae > Branchiostoma > Branchiostoma floridae. The sequence continues at coordinate 4,274,101 of NC_049992.1, read as the reverse complement.
CACCTGTGATTGCACTTCTACACACGGCTGTCATCAAGGCACGGATAAATGTTCGTTCCTTCGTCGTGGCTTCATCTACGCTGGCCTGTGGGAGGAGGGCAAGAGTGTTACTTGGAACTTTATACTGTAAATGCATTGAAGTTCGCGGGGATTAAATTTCACGGTACTGGGAAAAGGACTTTTCGCTGTGGTTTTAAGTTTGCGGTAGCACCATACAATGTAGTCTCTTACTGCCATGGAAAAAAGGTAGCGCTGGTTTTAAATTTGTGGTGAACTGGCCACCGCGAAAACTGCGAACATAAAACCACCGCAAACATTTCTGCATTCACAGTATAAGACAAAATCACTGAGACAAATGCTTTAGAACATACCAGCAACTTTTCCAATACAGGATTGGACTATAGTGATGTTTGGGAGATTTTTCCTACTTTCTGGCTTACACCCTTCATAATCTAACTACATACAGGAAGCTGGCAGACTCAGATACACAGATTTGATCTCATGCTGCAAACACAGCAATCAGAAAGAGGTGTCAGAAGCTGTGGTGTCATCACTGCAGCCCTCACTCCTGTAATAACTCTTCAGCAAGGTAAATTCATCTAATTCTGTGGTGGTTTTATTTCACTTTTGCTGTGTTCTAAGTTTTTAATTGTAACAATTCTGTAGTACAAAAGTCGTACAAGGGAGATGCATTCGCAACGAAAAGCCATGATAATAAAACCAGCACAAATTTCCAAGATTTACATTATGTTTACACCCAATGAAAAAATCTGAGAGTTTGCAAAACTTATCCATACTACATCTATTATAGTGTTATATGATGCAAGTGTTTGAGCTTTCGTGCTGGTTTTACTCTCATGGTTTTCCATTGAGAATGCGTCACCTTGTATGACTACTTCTACCCCCAATTTTTTCTTTACTACATCTATCATAGAAAGAGGCCGTTTCACTATGTTCACAGCAGAAACCACGTACCTCGATCCAGTCAAAAATCTTCTCGTTGTCGGCCCTGTCCTTCATGAGTAATCTCTCCAGCTCGTCCTGTATCCTGTCCATCGTTAGAGGCTCGGGTTTCCTAGGTAACGCTCGGCTCTCGTCCAATGTATAGCCTAGATTCTGTTGGTGCAAAGAAAGGAGTTGAGAAAACAAGACTCGAAATATTTGCAACTAAAATCTATGAGCTACGACTTTCAAAATCTAAAAAACATTTGGGATACAGAGATTATCTTAAACATTTCAAAGTATGCATGAATTGAGAACATAAATGTTGTAAGCAGAGCAGGCTCTTTACATAGAAATTGACAAAAGTTTATACATTTAGAAACTGACCTTTTTCTGTACAAAGTCATGGACGTCTTCGTTCTTGGACAGGAAGTTCTTCCAGTCCAGCCCAGAAGACTTCCAGAGTTCCCCAACTCTTTTGGGGCCCTGAAAACATAGTAGAGTTAAGGCATGAGCCAATGCTATTTCATCTTCCACTTGGTCTATCTGCATTTCTTACAATAAAACCTTGAAAACATCTCATGTTTCTAAATCTGATGTAAAAACACATGTTCGACAGAACATATTAATAAGGTCAACAC
>NC_049992.1:4232696-4272418 GCF_000003815.2 Branchiostoma floridae | reverse complement strand
GACGCTACGTCCTTGGTTGTAATTAGTCTCGTGATGTTTATGTTTTCGAGCATTCACCGACACGAGGTCCTTGCCTTTTGCATTCAAGCCCTATAGATATTTGCCAAAAACGTATATTTACAAAGGTCACCGAAAATAAAGCCGTTAGCGAGTGTGATAATACGAATCTACTTTTTTTAGATTTTTAGTACATTTTGATAATATTCGCAGAGTACCAATGTGACGATATTGCAACGGAAAAACGTAATGAAAACCTGAGGTTTGTTTACAAATTGGCTTTGTTTTGGCCCAGATCACCGGGATTGTTCAATACATGTACATAATGTACTGCTTGTTCTTTTGTATTAGATGAAGACTTTATGTGTAATAGACAAAGATTAGTAAGAAAGGTATCTTAAAGAATCTGTTTTTCACTCAAAATACTAATAAAAAATCTAATACCAAAGAGCAAGCAGTACATTATGTACATGTATTGAACAATCCCGCTGATCTGGGCCAAAACAAAGCCAATTTGTAAACAAACCTCAGGTTTTCATTACGTTTTTCCGGTGCAATATCGTCACATTGGTACTCTGCGAATATTATTGAAATGTACTAAACATCTAAAAAAATTAATTCGTATTATCACACTCGCTAACGGCTTTATTTTCGGTGACCTTTGATGGTTTGTTTGTAAACAACATAATTGGAGAACATGTGGATGGACCTTCATGATATTTCGTACATGTTAAACGATTGTCGTAGTCATATTATGAAGGACAAGCTTAAGATTGGTGATTGGCCCCTGGTGGCTTTCTAACGTACTGCAGTAGATTCCCGCTTTTTTGTACCTCAAAGTCTGAGCATATATCTAGTTCTGAACAAAACATTGACTTTCCGCTCGTTTCGCTTCTATTTTCGCTCCAAGAAGCGGTCCAAAAGTGCAAGGATGTGGATCTAGGGTCGGGTGGTGTAGATGTAATACTGAACACCGGCTGGAAACGTGCCCGAGGAACAAAAATGAAAGAGTAGATATGGGTTGTTGTTTTCTACCCGCACACAAAACTATTGGGCAAGCCTATAAACAGTATAGAATTGTGTATGAGTAGCTTGACAAAATCCTACGGGGAAAACATTCTACATTTTCGCTAAAATGTTGCATACATTTTCGCTAAAATGTTGCATATCTAGGTATTGAAAAGAAATGACCAAAACCTTGACCAATAGTTCGGTTTGAACTACGGTAGGGTCAGAAGAGGCGGGCCGAAAGTATGAAGATGTGGACCTAGAGTCTGGTGGTGTCGATGCGATATTACACACTGGTCTGAAACGTCCGGTACCCGATGTGCCCCCTCCTCGCAAACTGGACATGGGAGACCACACCGTGGAGTACCCAGAACAGGAGGAAGAACCTTCCTCAGATCCGTACTCCAACCCGGCGAAGACGCCTAAAGATGAAAACCAAGACGAGAAAAGCTTCGGTCTTTAACTTGGAGGTTCGTCATGGATCGACTTAACATACATCATATAAAGCCGCTACAACAGTAGATGTTTTTTTGGATAAGTTGTTATAACTTTTAGAATATATTCATTTATATTACCAATTTCAAAGAATTTCAACAATGGAATTTCTGCCCTCAGGTTTATAACAATTCGAGGTTTATTGTTATTGGTTCAAGAATACGTTTAGAGAAATCATGACACCACAGTGACTCATCTTTTGATGACTTTGAGGATCTCATTGTAAGGTTACCGATAGGCCGCACGCATCAGCCATGTCTAGCAACACAATAGGGGTTGTACTAATACCTCCATGGAGCCAGCTCCATGGACCCAGCTCCATGGAGGTATTAATACAACCCTGTGCCCAACCTCCCACCTCCATGGAGCCAGCTCCACGCACTTTGAATGCATAACCACGTTTCACGTTACCTTCAATAGAAATTTATAGTTTTCTTTGAATGCATACAATTGGTTCACGTCACATCAAGAAAAAATTATAATCCGCTATGGAGACGCCTTGGTAACACATTCTTTCACCTCTTCGAATACATAGACAGGTTTCATTTCACCTTCAATTGAAATTTATAGTTTGCTACTCTTGTAAACAATAAAAAAGCCTGCACAGCCACGGCCCACATTCTTTCACCTCTATGCACTTGGAATACATAGACATGTTTCATTTTACCATCAAGAGAAATTTAGAGTTCGATTTCTTGTAAACAATAAACAAGCCCGCACAGCCACGGCGTACATTCTTCCACCTCTACGCACTTTGAATACTAGTATACTATACATGTTTCACGTCACCTCCAAGAGAAATATATGGTTCGCTATATAGCTATTCTTGTAAACAATAAACAAGCCCGCACAGACACGGCCAACATTCCTCCACCTCTAGGCACTTTGAATACAATACATGTTTCACGTCACCTCCAGGACAAATTTATAGTTCCCTTTTCTTGTAAACAATAAACAAGCCCGCGCAGCTAGTCTCCAAGCAGTTATTTCAACTGCGCTTTGGCTTTGGACATTTTGTCAAAAGTAATACACTGGACTGAAATAGAATCTCTCGTACCACCAGTTTGTGAGCACTTAGGCCCCCATAGCAGATCAACAAGCTAGGACGATTGATAACGTTATGTAAATATACGTTACTGTTTTCTATCTGTATGACATTTCTCATATCAATTGTGCACCAACATTGTTTACCCACCCTCCAAGCAGACGTTACGTTTCGTCTAAACAATTTATTGAAAGGACGTTTTTATGCGTTTTTGGCGGCAGCATTAAAAACACAACAAAATAGAAAGTCAGACAAAAATACATGAAAATACGTCAAATTCATCTCGAAACCCAACCTCTGCTTGGAGGACATTGTTTACGGGACCGTGTACTGAGGAATGCGACACCTCCCTGCTAATCGTTACAAATTGTTTTACGGCTTGCCCACCGTGAAACTCCCACCGTGGCTTGTCACAGCCTGTAACAATTATCTAGCAGCTCACCGACCGATAACCGGAGGGGGGCCGGGCAGGCAATGCTAGTGCCGGAAAAACAAACAATAAAAACATGTATGGATAAGAAGTTGCACAATGATACAAGGGGTTGCCCCGAAGCCCATGACGGACTCCCGCGTGGGAGATCTACACCTGTCCCAAGACTCAACCTTATTTTCCCCTCTTCTGTTTTGTTATAGAATATGAGACGTTAATTATTAATAGAACATGTCCACTACCCCGAAGGCACCCGTTTGACAATTATTAATAATAATAGTATTATCTGGTGTGTTTTGCATCCCAGTAGGTACCCAATGTGTTGAGTAATGAGTCCTCGAGCACGAGACCCACGATGTGTCAAAGGTCAGGTGTTGTCATCTGACGTGTTTTGTGTGAGCTCTCCAGAATTCGCGTTCTGGAAGCTCTCGAGCGGTGCTAACCGTTCTTTTTGAGTTAGTAGTGATACATAAGTGTGTGCTGACTTTCGTCGCTGCCTTGGAATTACTTTCTTTCAATCTTTGGAAGACTTTGTGCCCGTCTTTTGAAGACCAGTGGGAGGGCTACTCCGACAGGAAAGATGGCGGCACGTGACGACATTTCAAGGCTCCAAGACACCAATCTTTGGATCAAAATCGACGCGGTCGGTATGCCCAAGTTGTCTGAATTTGATATAGTTGAAGCACTGTACAATACTGTTCAGAATGAGCTGGATGATTCCATAAAACCAGAAGAAATCCTAGGCGCACAGTACCTGAGCCAGAAGCGCACCTGGGTAATTAATTTTACATGCCTGGATGCTAAGGCGAAAGCAATCAGCGTAGGTCGAGTAGTTGTCGGTTCAAAATCCTACGGAATCCTGGATTTCCAGAAAACGGGTTTAAGGAAAACCGAAATCAGGATTTCTATCCATGGTATTCCGCATAGTGTATCGGATGATGAGGTTGCACAATGGGTGGACTCGAGAGCTGAAAGGACGACAGAAGTCCTGAGACATCAGAAGAAGAACAGGAATGCGGACTCCCCCTTTCAGCACCTGTACTCGGGCCACAGATTCTGTTATGCGTCGAAGATCACCAACCCAATCCAGCGGTACAGTACCTACAGCATACCTGACCCTACGGATACAGTTTCTCTGATTGACATTGAAGTGACAGTTTTCCACGATGGCCAGCATATCAACTGCAAATCTTGCAAGTCAGAGGACCATGCATTCCACGAATGCCCTCATCGCATCACTTGCCACAACTGCGGAAAAAAAGGTCACACAAAAAAGTGGTGCAGGGCCGAAAGAAGTAATCCATCAAGAGAAAGAAGAGATGTTGAGCAGAAAGTTCAGCAAGGACTCAGAGCTGCCCGGGAGGCGTCCAACTCTCGATCGACTAGTGCTTCAAGAGCAGTCGTTAATAACAAAAATAGTGGAGAAGATCAAGACTGGACAGACTGGGCTTCTGGTGATCCCGATGAGACAGCCGAGAGTCTAGTTACAGGGGACAGTGATGGCGCAGAGAACACTCGGTGTGAGACAGAGTCAATTGCAAACCCCCCACATCAGGAACAAGCCGGTCTCTCTGGTGGAACCAATCAGAGAAGACTTACACGTTCAACGCGCCCAGCGCCCACCAGCACTGAGGACACTAGAGATCAAGGTCAACGGCGTCAACCTGGGACATCAAGGTCAACTAGGAAGAGAAAGAATGTTCTGACTCCGCCTGACAAGTCGAAGCCGGACAAACTGTACAAAGACGACGGTCGCCACAACGATCAGAGGAGAAACAAAGACAATGGGTAGGACTTAGGTCTATCTTCCATCAACACCCATGGTTCGACTACTCACCATCAACACGCGAGGCTTAAGGAAACGAACGGTACGGCGAACTGTTTTTCAATACCTTAAAGATAAGAAGATAGACATTGCTTTTATGCAAGAAACTTACATCAGCAGTGCTGATATAGAGACATGGAAGACAGAATGGGGAGGGATGCTTTACGCACACCCTGGTACCTGTCACAGCAAAGGACAAGTTATTTTGATATCTAAAGGTTCCAACATTAAAAATGTGGAATTTATAGATATATCTGAGAGGGTCATTGGTATAAAATTTATACACCATGGTGAGAAATTTGTTTGTTTCAATGTATATGCTCCTAACAATGTAGTGAGTAAGAAACTGTTCTACAAACAGGTTCTAACTCAACTGCAAGAACATTGTTGTGACGGTGAATATTTTATGTTAGCTGGTGATTTCAATACAGTACTCAATCGTGATCTCGACAATGTAGCAGGGAAAGAGCATGATAAAGCAGAGGTTAAATGTTTTAATAATTTGACAGACAACCTTGAACTACTTGACATCTGGAGAGTCTTCCATAGTGAAGACAAGGATTACACATGGTCTAAGAGAAACCCTTTTACAGCCAGGAGACTAGATTATCTCCTGATTAATGACTTTTTGTTTGATAAAACTACTGCATGTGAAATCATCTCTTTCCCCTGCAGTGATCATAGAGCTGCTGTATTGGATATGTCTGTAACACAGTTTGACAAAGGACCTTCATATTGGAAATTCAATAATTCATTTCTAAAAGATAAGGTGTTTGTTGATCGTGTTAATGAAATCATAGGAAACATCCAAGAAGGCCTTAGTGACTCTGTGATCGAAGGTAAACAGTTAATATGGGACATCTGTAAGAGTAAGATAAAAACTTTCTCAATTAGTTACGGGAAACAAAAGGCTCTTGAAAAACGATCCAAACACAACATAATTGATGAAAAATTAGAACGGCTGGAAAAACAATTAGCTTCCGATCCAAAGAATTTAACTTTACAGCAACAGGTGCACAACACAAAGGCTGAGTTTGAAGCATTAGCCCTTCACGAGGCGCATGGTGCACAAATCCGCTCAAAAGTTAAATGGATTGAGGAAGGAGAAAAAAACACAGCCTACTTTCTTCGACTTGAGAAGTCACGTGCCATACACAATGTTATTACAAGCCTCAGAACACCTGACGGTCACATAATAACAGATCAAAATAAATTATTGGAACAACAAGTCGATTACTATAGAAAACTATACAGTAAAAACGACGATTTCGACATAGAAAGCTTTGATGACTTTATTACAGACGTAAATTTTCCGACGTTGTCTGACATGCAAAGTAAATCTTGTGAAGGGTTGTTTACTATGACGGAATGTACATCTGCTCTACGTAACATGACAAATTGCAGTCCCGGCCTAGATGGCCTTACTACTGACTTTTATAAAGTCTTTTGGAGCAGAATAGGATCTATGGTTTTGAACTCACTAAATGAGGGCTACACGAAGAACCAGCTTTCTTCCACTCAACGTAAAGGGGTTATATCCTTACTCTTTAAAGGGGGTGAACACCAAGATTTAAGTAGAGACCAGCTGTCTAACTGGCGACCTATCTCAATCACAAATACGGACTACAAAATAGGTGCAAAGATATTAGCAAGTAGATTACAGAACATTATCTCTCACATTGTTGGACCAGACCAAGTTGGATATATCAAGGGACGTAGTATTTTGAATAACATACGAGCCATAGATGACATAATTTGCTTTACTAGAGATTGTAATGTTCCAGGTGCCATTCTCTTCTTAGATTACAGCAAAGCCTTTGATACTATTTCCAAAGACCTCATTATAAAAGTTCTTGAAAAGTTCAATTTCGGTTCAGATTTTGTTCAGTGGGTAAAGGTATACACTAATAATGCCCGTAGTTGTATCAATCATTGTGGTCATATCTCTGAATGGTTTGATCTGGGAAGAGGTGTACGTCAAGGATGTCCCTTGTCTTCTCTTCTGTTTATTCTAGCCACAGAGCTCTTTGCTCTTAAAGTCCGCCAGTCTTCCGAAATCAAAGGTATTACATTATCTGGGCTTGGCGACTCCGATGTTGAATCTCGAATTTTTCAATATGCAGATGATACTGAACTGATACTTGGTGACAAAATTTCTATTGATAGAAGTTTAGATATTATTAGACATTTTTCCGTTTTTTCTGGTCTAGTTTTGAATAAAGAAAAAACAGTAGCCATGTGGCTAGGCCCTTGGAGACACTGCTCTGAACAAGCTAGTGGGCTAAAATGGTGCACCACAGCAAAATGCTTAGGGATTGTTTTCTCATCTGCATGTTGTGCCTCTGAAGTAGAAGTAAATTGGAGCAAAAAATACTGTAAGATGAAAAACATTTTATTATCTTGGGCTTCACGCAACCTTAGTCTTATAGGAAAAATAACAGTGCTCAAAAACCTTGTAGCTTCACAACTGTCTTACAGTTTTGGTGCACTTATACCACCGGATAGCTTCTTAAAGGATGTTAATTTGATGTTTTACAGATTTATCTGGAAAAGAGATAGAGTAAAGCGTAATGTGATGGTTCAAGACTATTCAAAGGGAGGATTGAAAATGATAGATATAAGAATAATGCACAAATGTTGTTTATTACGATCGATAAAAAAATTGTTATCCGGTAGTGAAACTCCTACTCCTACATGGAAGAAGATACAACTGTATTATTTTAAGAAGTTAGGACCTGATCTTTGTATATTGAGACATAACTGCTCGGCAGTCCATGTGTCATCTAAAGATTCACTGTTGCCCTTACCTCTCTATTACCGTAAACTCATACTTACTTGGTATGAAATGAAATCTGTACAGAATGTCAATGATATTGAGGTAAATCAAGTAAATTGGCAATTGTTATGGAACAATGCTTGTATAAGTTACAAGGGCAATATGCTTTATTTTAAGAAATGGATTAGACGACATATTCTTTATGTAAATGATATTGTGGATGATCAGGGTAACTTTATATCTTTTGATGATGTAAAAGCTATTGTTGGTAATGATGCACATGTATTACTACAGTATCATGCTTTAATCAATTCAATTCCCAAACAATGGAAAGGTGTTTCTCGATTAGACAACGAAGAATCTCCTAGTATCAAACTTTGTGGTAAAGACATCCGCTTACTAGACTCTATCTTCTTTAAGAATTTCTGTATCATGCAATACCAAGCAGTCCCAGTCTCACAGAATTTCTGGGAGAAACGATTTCCTATGTACGATTTTCGTTCCATTCCTTGGCATGTACTATGGAAATCTCCCTTCTTGACCACTAAAGAACCCAAACTTATTAGTTTGCAATGGAAGATCTTGCATAATATTTATCCGACCAAAATATTGTTGCATAAGATGAGAATTGTAGAAAATAATAAGTGTATTTTTTGCGATATTATAGAATATATAGAACATTTTTTCTTTGACTGTAAAATTGTTAAACCATTATGGGATTATGTGGAAAGTTTGTTTAGTTATTCCATATCTCTCACTGTACATGACATTATTTTTGGATACAACCCTCATATGTTAAACAAGTTTCGGTACATCAATGAACTGCTGCTAGTTGCGAAACTATCCATCGTAAAATATAAGTCTACAGTGTCATCCCCGAATTCACTATGTCAAGATGCAGAAATCATTGTGAAAATTTTCAAATCAGAATGTATTCTTAGAAATATGATATAAGCTACACATTGTACAGCTTTCTGTGACATGTAATAAAGTGCCGTGACGAACACGGAATCAGGAAGAAAAAAAAAAAAAAAAAAAAAAAAAACATGTATGGATAAGAAGTTGCACAATGATACAAGGGGTTGCCCCGAAGCCCATGACGGACTCCCGCGTGGGAGATCTACACCTGTCCCAAGACTCAACCTTATTTTCCCCTCTTCTGTTTTGTTATAGAATATGAGACGTTAATTATTAATAGAACATGTCCACTACCCCGAAGGCACCCGTTTGACAATTATAAATAATAATAGTATTATCTGGTGTGTTTTGCATCCCAGTAGGTACCCAATGTGTTGAGTAATGAGTCCTCGAGCACGAGACCCCCGTTTTAGGTCCCTCCAGGAAGACGATGATAATAATCTCAGATCCACGGTGGCGTAACATAGTATCAAACCCGCCTCTACGAAGAATGTTGCATAGCGGACTGAAAGAATCTGGGTGTTTGGTATCTAAGTCCTATATTAGCTTATCAGGAACTCAGCCAAACCAGTCCGATTACTATTTGTGAGCCGTGTTTATTCAACCTATGCTAAACTCAAGTAACATATAATACAATGTGTTTCACTTAGGACTACAGCAAGTTACAGTTAAAGGATACAGGTCTAGGATAATGATACAGAGATCTAAGTATATTCACAGAGAGAGTCGGTCTAACTAATAACTAGTACACAATCCAACAGAGGGACTAAGCCCTACCAAAGTACCTCACCTGAGTCCTTGGGGCACGAGACTGACTAAATCTCTTCATACAATCTCTAAGGTTAACTCGCATGACAATAGGTTGTATAACTCCGCCCATCACAGGTAAGCTGGTTGGATGCTGTCGGCATCCAGCCAATCAGGGATTACCTAATATGCTAATGTCAGCTCCTCCTCATATGGTCTAGACGGTCATTACCTAATTATCTCATATGTCAAAGGTCATGGCCGTTACACTACCTCCCCCTCACCGAACATTTGTCCTCAAATGTTAAGATACCATAACATTACAAGGGAGGTGTAACAAAAATACAACAGGTTGATATAAAATAACAAAAGTGGGATATCAGCCATATACCATTATCTCGCTCTCTGTGACCAATCGGACTGCTCTCACCAGCCATTGGTCGCTCACATTCCGCATATGGTCCATACAATACAAAAATTTCAGCATAGTACAGATATTCAACATTATCTAAATCTCTGTGACCAATCAGACTGCTCTCACCAGCCATTGGCCACTCACATTCTGCATATGGTCAATACAATACAAAAGTTCAGCATAATACAGATAAACATATACATAAGCAATGCGTACGCAATACATCAGCAATACATAAGCAATAATCATGTGGTTTTATTACACTGTGTCTGATCCAGACAAAAATTTACATGTGTGCTTCGCAAGAGACAAAATTCCAACGTGTACGGCGGTGACAGGTGCATAACAGACGACAAGGCAGCCAGACACACCAGAAGCAGAGAAGGCATGCAGAATCCCATGTATACTACCTGGTCAATCACTTAAACTTGCCCGTCATTACCCGAATAAACACCTAGATAACCTTAACACATACTACCTGGTATGGGGAGAGACTTACTGCTAATCACCTTTGAGATTAGATCCTCAAATCCCCATCCAATTCCTCGAGAGATGGACACGCAGCACGCAGACGACACCAGCAGGAGACTTGAGCTCGCTTACATGGCTACGGCGTGAAAACAGAAAACGTGTATACCTACCCATCCTCTCAGCTCAGCTCCGGAGTTCCATCCGTACTTAATACTAAAGAAAATCTTCATATAACCTTAACTTCCGGGGGACCTAGCCATGGTGATCTACAGGTGAAACAGGAACCAACACACAATCTACAACAACCAATGCACCAGCACACCCAGCCGAATGATTTGCACCATCAGAACCGCGAGACACGAAGTGGTCTGTCTTTGCTCAGCACAACTTAACAATAACACACTATGTTAAATCTATATAATCCGAGTCAGAGTCCAACGCGAAGTCCTCCAGGTACGACGGTCTGCGGCGATGTCGTCGTGGTCTCGGGACGTCAGCAGCATGGCTTGTCGAAGGCCTCTCCTCTTCGCTGTCACTGGAGACGTCCGGATTCACAGCTGGTCGTCTCTCCCTCGGCGGAACAAGTGTCTTCGGGACGGTCGCCTCGTCCTGGTCATCTTCATCGCCAGACTGCTGGTCGGAACCTGAAACGGAAGCAGAACAAGTGCCCTGGGAGGACTCTTCCCCGGACGTCACTGGATCCACTGAAAGGGAAGGTTCTCGGCGCCGGTTACGGTTAGGGCGGGCAGGCCGACGGGGCCGGTCATTCCGCGGATTGTAATCCGGGTCGTCCTGGGTGGGAGAGGTCTAGTGGTTAGGATTTGGCGCTCTCACCGCCAAGGCCCGGGTTCGATTCCCGGCGTGGGAACCATTGAAAGAATCTGGGTGTTTGGTATCTTAGTCCTATATTAGCTTATCAGGAACTCAGCCAAACCAGTCCGATTACTATTTGTGAGCCGTGTTTATTCAACCTATGCTAAACTCAAGTAACATATAATACTATGTGTTTCACTTAGGACTACAGCAAGTTACAGTTAAAGGATACAGGTCTAGGATAATGATACAGAGATCTAAGTATATTCACAGAGAGAGTCGGTCTAACTAATAACTAGTACACAATCCAACAGAGGGACTAAGCCCTACCAAAGTACCTCACCTGAGTCCTTGGGGCACGAGACTGACTAAATCTCTTCATACAATCTCTAAGGTTAACTCGCATGACAATAGGTTGTATAACTCCGCCCATCACAGGTAAGCTGGTTGGATGCTGTCGGCATCCAGCCAATCAGGGATTACCTAATATGCTAATGTCAGCTCCTCCTCATATGGTCTAGACGGTCATTACCTAATTGTCTCATATGTCAAAGGTCATGGCCGTTACAGGACTAAGATTTTTCTTGTGGTGACGAAAACCAATTGTATACATTCAAAGTTCATAGAGCTGGCTCCATGAAACTTGTTTTTCGTTTACAATGGCGGCTCTATAGCGGACTAAGATCTTTCCTGTGGTGACGAGAACCAATTGTATACATTCAAAGTTCATAGAGCTGGCTCCATGAAACTTGTTTTTCGTTTACAAGGGCGGCCCCATAGCGGACTAAGATTTTTCCTGTGGTGACGAGAACGAATCGTATACATTCAAAGTTCATAGAGCTGGCTCCATGAAACTTGTTTTTCGTTTACAAGGGCATCTCTATAGCTGACTAAGATTTTTCCTATGATGACGTGAACTAACTATTTCTATTCAAAGCGAAATATAAATTTCTTTTGAAGGTGACGTGAACCAATTGTATGTATTCAAAGTGCGTGGAGCTGGCTTTATGGAGCTGGTAGGTTGGGAGCAGGGTTGTACTAATAGCTCCATGGAGCTGACTCCATGGAGCTGGCTCCATGGAGCTATTAGTACAACCCCTTCTCAATTGTGAGCATAAAATGTTACAACATTATTATATCATTCCATCATTCCAAATGACGTTCTTCATGTGCCGCATATGGGGATCCGCCAGGCAATCCCTGGCCCATTGAAATGTACACAAAAAAGCACAGAAAGACAATGCCAATAACTCACCTTTCTGACGTTACTGGCATACAAACTTACCCTCATACGAAAGCCCATCATCTCAGCTGTGATAAAATCCCACTGTTATGAGAAATATTACGGCATTATTTGCAGAAAATGCCCCCCAAACCCTAACCACCCCCTCAAACGCATAACCACTAAGGGAAGAGGCCCTTGCACAACCAGGAAATAGTCCCAACTTTATATCCCCTGATAATCCAAAAAACTTAGCTTTTTGGACATAATCAGAAAGTAGAAACCCTCCCCAGTCATATTGACCTAAAAATTGCCAGAATTTCTACCCATTATTCCAAGGAAAAAAATTATCAAGTTTTAGGTCCGGAGCTACATTCTTCCAACATTAATTTACATGGCGGATTCCCATGTGGACATACCTGTATCTTCATGTTCAACTTTGTTCCCAGGTGAGCAGTAAGGATCTGAGCACGAATCGTCCATCTGTTCTGGACACACCACCGTGTGGTCTCCCATGTCGAGTTTGCGAGGAGGGGGTAGGTCGGGCACTGCGCGTTTCAAACCAGAGTTTAATATCACATTTATACCTTCTTTCTTTCGGCACGCCTGTTTGGATTCATCAAAGATACCATAACCAGCCGGATCCACGTCTTCATACTTTCTGTTGACTTCTTCATTCCTTCTGTCAACGTCTTCTATCTCTTTGTCTTCCTTGTCAAGACGGAGAGGGTTCCTTGCTGGCAAAGGCGGCAGAACGATTTTTCCATCAACATCTTCACCGGACTGTTTCTTTGGCAATGCAAATATACCGTAACCATGGGGATCCACATCTTCATACTTTCTGTTGGGGTTTTTATTCCTTCCTTTCGAGAGTTCATATTCTTTGTCTCCTTGTACCTCCATTTCTGTATGGTGGCGAGGTAGGGGCTCATTTGGTACAGCGCGTTGTAGCCCAGAACCCAACACAATGATACTGTCACCATGTGGATCCACGTCCTCGTACGTGTTTGATGATAACAGTGGCGGGTTTCTGGCCGGCAATGGCGGTGGGTCATTTCTACTGTCTGCATGTTTATCACCCTGTTGTTTTAGCCCAGTACTCAATGCAAAGATGCTCTCACCATGAGGATCCACGTCCTCATACTTTTTTGGTGGTGGATTATTTTTTGGCGGCAGCGGCGGCGCAACATGTCCGTTATCCACACCTTTATTATCATCATGCTGTTCCTTTGGGGACAGTCTTGCACCACGTTCCTCCATTCTTCTGCAATATGACATCATCATCATCATCATATTTCTCATCAAAAGCACGAATCACTTTCGGAACAAGTCACATATTCGGGGATTGTTGTGAGAATGTGATATTTAATAAAAGAGAGAATAAGAACTGTGCACGAGCAGAGCCGGGTTCATACCCGTAGCCAGGATTTTGGTTGGTTTTTTTTTAGTACTTGTGGGACCATCGAGCGCCGGCGTGAGCTGTCTAGGGTGGTCCAGGGGCATTCTGCCCCGGAAAAAATTTAAGTATTGACCCTCTGAAACGCCATTTCCTGCATTTTGAGGGGCAAAATTCGCTGGCTAAGTTTAATGGAATTTCTATTGAAATACACAAGTCTGTGAGGCCGACTCCCCCAACATATTTTCATCATGTCCGATACCAAAGGCGTGAGGCTTTGCAATGGAAGTCCGGGGGAATTTTGAAATCTGGACCCTCTGAAAAGCCATTTCCTGCACTTTCCGAGGGAAATTTTGCTAATAGACTCACTAAGATTGAATGAAATGTCTATCAGTGAAAAATGCAAATCAGTCATGCCTTTGGAAAAAAATCTTGACATGAAAAAATGGACCTTCGAGCGTGAAAAAGCGGACCTTTGATCGACCCCCCCCCCCCTGGCTACGGGCATTAGTTTAGTCGCACATCGCCGAGTCCATCTGAACTGATCGTCCGTCAGGATGAAAAGGACAAGAAGAATAAGAATTGGCTGGGTCTAAGACATGGTACTATGAGGCCGCCATTTTCCTCCCCATCTGAAGTGAGGCCATTTTACACCCGGGCGGAGTGAAAGAAGTCATGTTATTTAATGCCTTTCCTAAGGGCACAAGATCGGCGACATTCGATTCAGACCCATGACATCTAGTTTCTGAGCTGAAGACCATGTAGGAACGCTACGCGACCACACAGATAACGGTAAATACCTTATAAGGCTAGGTTCCCCGCGTGCTGACAGCTAACGTTCTTGCAAGAAGCTTTGGTTGTGAAATGGCTTCCCCTGCACAGGTTGATTTTGTACGCCAGAAAGGAAATTAGTCTTCCTCCTCTTTTTGCATATTGATACATACTTGGAATAAGCCTGCACTTCAATTAGATTCATTTGCATATCAATTAACAACCAGGATATAAAAGCTCTCTCCAACAAGATTTCTCCAGTGTTACTGATACAAAAAAGAAGAGTGTTTGAAACGTCTGACCTTTTTCCAAAATCATTTCCAGATGCTTGAGTAACCGCTTTTTGGCATACCTTATACCGGGATGTCTAACCCTGTCTAATGTCTAATCGACGTAGTTTGCTTTTGGTTATGAATATTAATGTTAAAACAGAATATTTTGTCAAGCGCTCTGCATCTAAAGCTGTCTAATAGCAATTCAATTTCTAGAACTGTGTAAAAAAATTCAGAAATATCTTTATTACCTGGATATCTAAGCTTCACCAACATGTGCATCTGTTAGGTTTTCAAACAGCTGGTGTCCCAATCAACTTTGTCAAGTTGTTTTTTCAACGGGGCCCAATTAGCAAAGAACAAACAGTCAGATGGGCAAAGGTTCTTTTTTTTGTTTAGGGCTGTCGCGCTAATCATATGTAGGATTCTGCAGCCTTTAAATGTCAAGGGGTCTACTGCGAAAGTCTGGAGGAGTTAAACTTTGGATTTAAAAGTTGAAAGAGATGTCGAGAGTGCCGCCCACGCCGGGAGATTATTCCGCTCTCTGATCGTTCGTGGAAAAAAGGTGTTTTGTCTGCATTGTGTTCTGCTGGTGGGGATTTGATATTTCGGTGTAATATATCTAGCTGCTGCCGTGTCAGAATCATCCCCACTCTTTGGTTGTAGTATTTGCAGTTTAAACAGACAAAGATTGCAGCAGATTACAACATAGGTCAAACATATCTATATCTGTAAGGTCCATTCGGTTGGATTGTGAACAGTAATACATACTGAAGAAAAAATCAGCAATAACAATAATCATGCTGCTTGCAATTTAATGTGCACTTTTTTTAGTTCTTTTTGTCTGTCCTTTTTTCTATCTCTTTCAACAGGCCAAGGCGTAAATCGCGAGAGTTTCTTGCCCCCCAAAATATGGTGGGACAATTATAAAGTCTACATCATCATTTTCAACATTCTGTTTCAGTGGCACAACCCGCGTCACCCAACTACATGTAAGTCCTAAGTCTGTAATACTTTGATTACAAAATGGTTTCGCCAGCACACATTGCTTTAGATGATGATTATTAATGTTTACACAGAATTATATTAAGATGTTGCAACAGAATGTTCTGGATTATTTGCGGCCTCAGAACCACACAGTGCTGTGTATATTGTAAGGAGGCACATATCATTGTTTATGCCGGTAAAGAAATCCGCACAAAATTTCAGAAATAGTGAAATTTATCATTTGCAGATCAGAGATCAGAAGATAGCGTTACTGGCAAGTTAGTTGCCGCAAACGTTCTTCAGTTGTTGCGTAAGTCTTGAAAAATGTTAAGCTGCTCTCCCAATATTTATTCATTATTCCAAATAAGGTGGTGCTAAAACACAACTGTTTACCAATTTTACTTAGAAATTGCATGTATTTTTACACACAGAACTTGCGTTGGTTACATGGTAAGCCAGTATGTGCAATTAGGGTGATGTTCGACCAGTAAAGGTCTAAAATTGTTTTCCATTTTTATGAATAGTAGCATTCTTCAATTTACCATGTTACAGGATGCAAAAGTTACTGATAGGGCATTTGGCCTTTTTATGATGATTTTTAAGGACTTTTAAAGATGTTGCTCATAGGTTTTGAATACAGATAGCCCCTTATACCTGTACTTTAGTTGTGTACTGCAGCCAAAGGTGATTTGATATGTGTCCTTCGGCAGCAGTTTGACTAAAGAAAGTCATTTACTCATTCACGTCTGTGGAAAATAGGAAGGCAACTCTAAATTTCATTTTATCTACATTGTGGTACCCTCATCCAGGATGTTTACTTTATATAGAAGGATTTAGTAGGACTATGGCTTAAGCAGATAAAGGAAAACCATTTAAATCATCACACTGAAGCAACATTGTGTGTATATTTAGTGTATTGAAAATCTCAAATTTCTACATCATCGTACAACACGAACGAGTGCTCTTTTTTGCTAAGGACAACATGATTGAATTTTTTTGTCGTATTTATTCTGATAACGCAAAACAAAGACCTTAGCAACTCAATATGGCCAGGTTTATGGTTTTCCTCACAACTCCATGCTTTCAACTAGACTTCAGCTGAAGTTTTTCTGCTGAAAAACATCCGAGCATCCAATATCCAATAAAAATGAATTCCGTGTGGCAGCAACAAAGCCATGTGAGTCATAAAACAGGTACTCAACTTTGCGCAGAATAACATTACATTTTGTACATTGAGCTGAAACCAGCGTGAATTGAATCAATTCTTTACAATTTCACAACTTCTACACTTTAGAAAACAAATGACATTTCAGGCTAGGGTGATAAAATCACATAAATCGTTAGGCAACCTCCATTTAATTTGTATTGTTTACTTTAACATCTAAGAAATTATGCCATAAGCCACATATGAATTCAAATGCATGTATAACACTAGGCCATTCTTTCCAACATTGTATATAACGTTACAGTAAGTTAAGAATTCGAAATCTTTGTTCAGCGTTAAACAGAACTAAATGAACCTTGTTTTCTACATATAGGCTGTCCAATTTCAACACTTACAATTATAATTTTGAATGATCACTTACTTTCTGTCCACTTAATCCGCCTGACATATAGAAATAGAAGCTCCTTATTAGGCCATACCAAATGTAGTTTCCATTTATTCATGCGGTAATGAATAGTGAGGAAGTCAACTTGGATCTGTTTGGTACAGTTTCCATGACAATATAAGTCAGTGTTTATTTGAAAAAAAAATGCCAAGCAGGCGGAAATTGGACGTAAAACTGCCTTCAATCTGTCACAAAATTGAACGATATGGTATATAAAGTGTTAGGGAACAAAAGCATCAGGCTACTGTCACCTATTGGGTTCTATAGTTTTTGTACTTGACCTTTTTCGAGCAACAAAACTACATGAATATACATATTCATACATACATACATACATGTATTTCGTTATTGTCCAGATAGGCACATAGTTTAAGGACATTAAAGTGACTTTGACTTATTGTCATCTTCTATTAGCATATGTATGCTGATTGGCTTCAATGCTGCGATGCAAGATTTCTACATCCACTCTTTCTCCGGTCGCTAAGATGACGAAAGGCCTCACCGCTGCTAGGGCACCAAACACGATGTCACTATTTCAACTTCTCGCAAATGTAATTATGTTTAAAGCCGCAGCTGCTGTCATTCCATCTTCCGTATGTCCATCTCACGGTGTTTGCCCAGTTGTTGCCGGTCTGTGGGAAATGTTACATAAATACGAAACATTGTTACTTTTTCCAGTACGAATCCTCAACACAATTTGTGTTCAAGTTACAGTTTCCCATGCAAAAGCAAATTAATCAAATGCTCTACTAATATTCAGAGATAATATCACTGTTCTGTGATAGAAAGAAATTCAGAGATATTATGACTTTTTTTATGATAGAAGGAAGCACTCACCTTAGACCATATGTTCACACATTCCTCTCCACCGTTCCAGAATTGGTTGTTAGGCTCACCATGGTCCCAATTCTTATAGCTGAATCGTGATCCGTCATTCCACTTCCAAGATGCCCCATATCTTCGAAGTCCAATCCAGACACCTTTATCAGGGGCTGTAAAGAAGGAAATGCACAGAATTTGTCTATGACTGGTATCACTTAGAGTACCATTCTGTTCAACAATCGCGATACAACGTATGGTAAATTGTACAACTGTTAATTCCTATCAATTAAATCTGTTGAATATCTCACATCTCTTTCTCAGCTTTCCCTTTATTCAGCTACTTGAGCGTTTGGGCAGCGCAGAGGATCTGCTCACCTTCCTTGGTTTCCTGTCACAATCGCGATACAGCGTATGGTAAATTGTACAACAATTAATTCCTATCAATTAAATCTGTTGAATATCTCACATCTCTTTCTCAGCTTTCCCTTTATTCAGCTACTTGAGCGTTTGGGCAGCGCAGAGGATCTGCTCACCTTCCTTGGTTTCCTGTCACAATCGCGATACAGCGTATGGTAAATGGTACAACAATTAATTCCTATCAATTAAATCTGTTGAATATCTCACATCTCTTTCTCAGCTTTCCCTTTATTTAGCTACTTGAGCGTTTGGGCAGCGCAGAGGATCTGCTCACCTTCCTTGGTTTCCTGTCACAATCGCGATACAGCGCATGGTAAATTGTACAACAATTAATTCCTATCAATTAAATCTGTTGAATATCTCACATCTCTTTCTCAGCTTTCCCTTTATTCAGCTACTTGAGCGTTTTGGCAGCGCAGAGGATCTGCTCACCTTCCTTGGTTTCCTGTCACAATCGCGATACAGCGTATGGTAAATGGTACAACAATTAATTCCTATCAATTAAATCTGTTGAATATCTCACATCTCTTTCTCAGCTTTCCCTTTATTTAGCTACTTGAGCGTTGGGGCAGCGCAGAGGATCTGCTCACCTTCCTTGGTTTCCTGTCCTTACTGTTTCACATGCCATGCCTATCCCATCGTTACTGTTAACATGTTGCCTACCCTCTCTTTCTTCCTCCCTGGACTAAGTACGAATGATAAAGAAACGCTGTCATAATTGACAATAATCTGTTCACAACCCACCATTCGAAATGAAACGTTTAATGAAGTCGTCCTCCTCCTTGCTTGTGATAGAGGCCAGATGTGCACCATATTCTTTGCACTTGTGCTGTGCAAACTCCCAGCTGACTTTGTCTCTCATCAACTTGTAACAGTGGTTGTTGTGTTCATTCCATCCATACTGGCATGGTTTGACTGCAACAAGACAGTAAATGAAGTGAGGTCTTAGTGAGCAAACACCTCGCCTGTCCCATAGCCTCACCGGCTGTATTGCTAGTACATTACTTCTTAATTTGTCCACTCTACAATTATATAACGTATGGCTTGATATGTTTTCGCCCTTAAGCATTCTTTACATGCAGTGTATGCCATTTGGTTCACGGAAACACTGACAACAATTTTTTTATGTACAACCTCATCCGCGGAAAGCCAATGAATTATTTGATGTTGTTGTTTCTTTCTTCGGCAAACTGGTCGCTTTGTTTTAGCCTTATTTGGTTAGCCTTCGTACACTTTTTTCTTTCTGCCCACATTTACTGACTTAGCTTTTCCTAGCAGACATGGTCTCTCACAAACTTTCAGCAAGGAATGCCTCCTATATCACTATGGCAGCACAAGGCTGATAACGTTCTTGCTCAACAATTATGTACTGTCACAGTGATAAAATGTATGGCACACACTTCATATTCAACAAAATGTAGATTGTATAATTTAGAGGTGTTACCTAATTGAATTGTTACACCTTTTTATTTTGCCAAAATATAGCAATATCTGACCAGAACCATGTGCGGATTGATATGCCAAAACAGAAAAAAATGTCAAGAAAATCTCACCCTGATCACATTTCTGTCCTCTCCACCCAATAAAGCACGTTTGTGTCAATGAGAAATGCTCGTAAAGATATTTTTTTTTTTTGCTAAAGTGTGAAAAAAAACTCACCTTGCTGGCAGTTCTTTCCAGTCCATCCAGGTGAGCAGGTACATTTGTAGCCACCATCTTTGTTCACACAGTGCCCGTGTTGGCACGGGTTCCTGGTACACTCATTGATGTCTGTGGGATAAATAACAAATTGTTGTAGAAGGTGGAGCTTTAGCGCTAAATATTCTCCATGATGCACTTCATTTCAGTCAGTGCCGATGATAGTTGCACTAGTTTAAGAATACACAGGGAACATACAACATACAGGACCTGCTATAAAATAAAATAACATCAAACAGACTCATTTCTATTTGTATATTTTTGTGAAAAGAACTCACCTTGCTGACAGTTCTGTCCAGTCCATCCAGGTGAGCAGGTACATCTGTATCCACCATCGTTGTTCACACAGCGTCCATGTTGGCATGGGTTCCTGGTGCACTCATTAATGTCTGTGGGATAATAGCAATAATTTTAGTCAGTGTCAATGAGAGGTGCACTAGTTCAAGAAATATAAGAAACACAGACCTGCTATAAAACAAAATAGAACCATATTTATTTCTATGAAAAGTACTCACCTTTCTGACAGTTCTGTCCAGTCCATCCAGGTGAGCAGGTACATTTGTAGGCGCCATCTATGTTCACACAGCGTCCATGTAGGCATGGGTTCCTGGTGCACTCATTGACGTCTGTGGTGTAATAACACATTTTTGTAGGAGGTGGAGCTTTAGGTCCATAAATTCTACACGACGTACTTCTTGCTAAGTTTGATGAGAATGAGAAATGCATGTAAAGATATCATAGATGTTTTTTAATTTGACCAAAACAGAACATGCAAAACCCGGTGTGAAAAAAACTCACCTTTTTTGTAGGAGTTTCATGTCCAAAATTCTCATCAAAATTCTCATATTCTACATGATGCACTTGATGCTAAGCATGTAAAGATATAAAAGACTTTTTGTTAATTTAACAAATAAGAACACGCAAAACCCGTTGTAAGAAAAACTCACCTTGTTGACAGTTCTGTCCAGTCCATCCAAGTGAGCAGGTACATGTGTATCCACCTCCTGTGTTCACACAGCGTCCATGTTGGCATGGGTTCCTGATACACTCATTGATATCTGTGAGATAATGTTAACAATTTCTGTATGAGGTGGAGTTTTAGCTTTTTGGCTAAGTCTGTGTCAACGAGAGATACATGTAAAGATATCAGAATATGCAATACCCGCTAGAAAGAAAGATAGCTAATCTAATATGGATGTTTTTACTAAAATATCACCTTGCTGACAGTTCTGTCCAGTCCATCCAGGTGAGCAGGTACATTTGTAGCCGCCAGGTATGTTCACGCAGCGTCCATGTTGACATGGGTTCATTGTACACTCATTAATGTCTGTGGGGTAACACATTTTTGTTGGAGGTGGAGCTTCTAGGTCCAAATATTCTACACGGTGCACTTCATGTTTGTGCCAATAAGGAATGCATGTACAGATGTCATTCTTTTTTAATTGGACCAAAACAGAACATGCAAACCCCGTTGTGAATAACAACTCACCTTGCTGACAGTTCTGCCCAGTCCATCCAGGTGAGCAGGTACATTTGTAGCCGCCATCTTTGTTCACACAGCGTCCATGTAGGCATGGGTTCCTTGTGCACTCATTGATGTCTGTGGGATAATATCAATCATTTCAGTCAGTGTCGATGAGAGGTGCACCAGTTATGTATGATAAACACAAGAACATATAAGAAACACAGACATGCTATAAAAAATGGAAACATTTTTATTTTTGTGAAAAGTACTCACCTTGCTCACAATTCTGTCCAGTCCATCCATGTGAGCAGGCACATCTGTATCCAGGAACTTTGTTCACACAGCGTCCATTTTGGCATGGGTTCCTGGCACACTCATTGATGTCTATGGGATATTGGAAACAAATTAATGTAGGACGTGAAGTTTTAGGTCTAAATGGTCTGCATAATGCGCTTTATACATACCAAGTTTAATGAAAAAAATCTAAGAAATATAAGACATGCAAAACCTACCATATAAGACAGAATCCATTATGATGTAGATGCTTTTGTGAAAAGAATTTACCTTACTATGTCTTAATTAGAAACGTCTGACCATTCGTTAACAAACTTAGACAATATCTTCAATATTTCTTTGAGTATCTCATAACCTTGATGCCTAACCTTCATCGATGCTCTTGCAATTGCTATATATGTAACAGGACGAATTACGAAGGAACTCACCTTGCCGACAGTTCTGACCAGTCCATCCAGGTGAGCAGGTGCATTGATAGTCGCCATCCTGATTGGCACAATGTCCATATAGACAAGGCTTTTCAGCACACTCGTCTATGTCTGTAGGATTTGAAAAAAAAAACTGTATGTGAAGCTAAATATGTTAAAATGATAGTTTTCAAATACTAGCTCAATGGTACGAAAACACACTTAAAGGTCAAAATAAAAGAATGAATCTGTCACAGTAGAATTGAAATGTCTCTAACTGCACATTAAGAGGTTATCATACCTTTCTGGCAGTTCTGTCCAGTCCATCCAGGTGAGCAGGTACATGTGTAGCCGCCATTGTTGTTTTCGCAGCGTCCAAGTTGGCAAGGTTTTTGGCTGCATTCATCTATATCTTTGAAATGAAGGACACAAACCTTTAAGGTGATGGAAGCAGTAGTTAAAGGATGATGACTTGGATACCGTTAACGTGCAAAAGCACATAAATTGAGGTTCAAACATCCAATGACCATCCGGAAAATCAAAGAATGTCTTACAGAATAAATTGAAAAAAAATCTCACCTTGCTGACAGCGGTATCCAGTCCATCCATGTGAGCAGGTACATGTGTAGCCAACATGTTTGTTCACACAGCGTCCATGTTTGCATGGGTTCCTGGTGCACTCATTGATGTCTGTGGGATAATGACAACAAATTTTGTATGAGTTGGAGCAAGAACCAAACTATTAACCTGGTATGGTATGAAAGTTAACGCGTGACGTTTTTAACATAGAACAGAGCTTAAACACATGAAGTAGTCTAGTCTTCACCAGACTTTGAGTACATTACTTACCAGCAGTTGACAGAGACTTGACGGTCGTTGGATGGATTCCAGTGTGTAAGCTGACACATTTTTGTTGGAGGTGGAGCTTCTAGGTCCAAATATTGTACACGGTGCATTTCATGTTTGTGTCAATAAGAAATGCATGTAAAGATGTCATTCTTTTTTAATTTGACCAACACAGAACATACAAAAGCCGTTGTGAAAACAACTCACCTTGTCTTTGCTGGCAGTTCTGTCCAGTCCATCCTAGTGGGCAGGTACATTTGTAGCCGCCATCTTTGTTCACACAGCGTCCATGTTGGCATGGGTTCCTGGTACACTCATTGATGTCTGTGGGATAATATCAATCATTTCAGTCAGTGTCGATGAGAGGTGCATTAGTTACGTATAAGAAACACCGAAACACAATATCTGTGATATAAGACAGAACCCATTATGATGTAGATGCTTTTGTAAAAAGAATTTACCTTACTAACTGGTACTTACTGTCTGAATTAGAAACGTCTGACCGTTTGTTAACAAACTTAGACAATATCTTTAATATTTTTTGATTGAGCATCTCATAACCTTGATGCCTAACCTTTATCGATGCTCTTGATATATATGTAACAGGACGAAAAATCTCACCTTGCTGACAGCGGTGTCCAGTCCATCCATGTGAGCAGGTACATGTGTAGCCAACATGTTTGTTCACACAGCGTCCATGTAGGCATGGGTTCCTGGTGCACTCATTGATGTCTGTGGGATAATGACAACAAATTTTGTTGGAGCAAGAACCAAACTATTAAACTGGTATGGTATGAAAGTTAATGCGTGACGTTTTTAACATAGAACAGAGCTTAAACACATAAAGTAGTCTAGTCTTCACCAGACTTTGAGTACATTACTTACCAGCAGTTGACAGAGACTTGACGGTCGTTGGATGGATTCCGGGGTGTAAGCTGACGTTCGAAAATGCCCCAGTTGACTCCCCTGCCGAGGGCAAGACGAGGGAAGTCGACAAGGAAACAGTAGCACGCTTATCTTTGAAGAACTTTGTCACCCGTGTTGTAGTAGACGTCCATAGCATCGATGTCGAGGACAATGAAGTGATGTTCACAACGACAGCGCCCGAGCCCGAGTTTGTCTTGAAGACAGGAGTCGCCATGATAAGGGTAGAGTTTTCGTCCTTGAAAGAACTGCTCACCCGTGGGGTAGCCAACGTCTTCAGCATCACTGGTGAGAAGGATGGAGTCATGTTGGCAAGGGCCGACCTGTTTTCTTTAAGGATTGTCATCGCCCTTGGAGTGGCAGACTTCATTAGCATCGATGTGGTTTTGTTTTCCTTGGAGAACGCCCTTATCCTTGGAGTAGCTGACTTGCGCAGCATCGATGATGTAGAGAATGAAGTCATGTTCACAAGGGCTGAGCTGTTGTTCTTGAAGAAATCAGTCGCGTTGATAAGAGCCGACCCACTTTCCTTGAAGAAAGTTGTCATCTTTGAAGTAGTAGTGATCTTTTGCATCGATTGGGAAGGGAATGGAGTCGTGTTGATAAGAGCCGAGCTGTTTTCCATGACGACATTTGTCTCCCCAGGACGCACAGTCATATTCATCATCATTGGTGACGAGAACTGGGTTGTGTTGACAAGGAACGGGCTGTTTTCCTCATTGAGTGCAGTCATTTGTGTAGAATCAGACTTCTTTAACATCGGGTGTAGGGAGAAAGGAGTCGAGTTGACAAGATCTGAGCTGCTTTTCCTGTAGACAGTCGTCGCCCTTGGAGTGGCAGGCGTCTGGGCCATCGATGTCGGGGAGAGTAGAGTCATGTTAACAAGGGCTGAGCTGTTGTCCTCGAAGAAAATCGATGACCTTGAAACGCTGGCATTTGTTAACTTCGCCTGGATCACCGTTACCTGTTGATTTGTAGAGTATTGCGCCTCCTGCAAATATGTGATGAGTTATTGTAGACAGAACCGCAGCAATTTGCTATTTTGGACAATTTGGGCACCACTTGTGCAAGAGGAGAAGAGGGACGGGGCAAAGAGGGAACTGCTAAAAAGGAATCTTCAATATCCGTGGGGTGTCCTGGAATTTCTAGGAAGCACCGAGACGTAAGGATATATTAAGTGAACATGGCCCTATGGACAATGGTTTCTATTCAACAAAATCAACTGGTGGGCTTACCTTACTTCCAGGTGGGATGAAAACTGACAGGACCACTCCGATGACAGCTGCTGCAATCACCAGGATTCCGAATCCAAGAAGTACCCAGCAAACTTTACTGGATTTTGTCATCCTCCACATTTTCATCACACACTCTGAAGTTTAATGTAAAAACATAAAGCATAAAGCCTTGACAGAAGATTCTAAAAATCAGAAAATGATCAGTCTTAGAACTATTAGAATATATGGACCCTTACACACCAGGGGTATCCCTAGAAGTTAAAAAAGTTGTAGCATCGGGCAAGTATCCCAGGAGCATTTTCAGCTATTGAAACAGTTCCAACTACTTTTTTTTAATTGCACGGCGTATACCTTTGGGACAGAAGCTTTTCTTCGCTTTGTGTTGCTCTTCATCCCTGTCAGTGTCCCCCGGTTTGTAGTACGGATCTGAGAAAGATTCGTCCGTCTGTTCTGGATACACCACAGTGTGGTCTCCCATGTCGAGTTTCCGGGAAGGAGGTACATCGGGTAAAGGACGTTTCAAGTTAGGATTAACTTTCACCCTTTCACCGTCGGACCCTATTCCATATATTCATACAATAAAGAGAGAGAAGCATTGTTTGGGAATATTAGAACCAAAACACACATCTCCCTTAAGGTGAACTCTTACTGCACTTGCGTCAATGCGGGATTCGAAAGATACTCAACAAGTTCAGGGATAAAGAACGATTTTTTTTTCTATTTTGTCATCTTCTAAGTCACTTTTACGTATTACGCAATATCTAAATAATAAAAGATCGGAGAATATAACAAAACAGTGACGCAGTGAACGATCCCTGCTGTGACACATAGAGGTTAAGTTCAAGTCAAGGTTAAGTCCGTATGAGGTACTGTATGGAAGTCTTAACCATTCTTTGTATATATATATATATATATATATATATATATATATATATATATATATACAGCTTGAAAATGTATATATGCAATTGTTATACAGCTGTGAAAACATCTTATAGAGGTCGCTGAGGAGTTCATCAGTCACGTATGCATACAGTTAAACAATTGTCTTCAATCAATGACTGTTTTGTAAAAGTACTGTACCACAACAGTCATTGGTTGAAGAAAATTGTTGTAACTGAATGTTATAGAGAATGCTGCACAGGACATATACATATAGATGTCTGAGGTTCGACTACCTGGCATAACCCTAAAGTCACTGAAATTGTGAGGTAGCTTATTCGTACCGTGACAGGTTTGGCCAGTGTTATAACCACATGCTAAGGTACTCTCCAAGCAGAGGTTTGGCTTCCGCTGTGTTTTGATGTGTTTGGGGCGTTTTTGTTGGGAAACGACACCCAGTTTGGCCATCCCACGAAGAAAATGATATAAAATAGAAGCCCGTTAAAAACGCCTAAAATCACGTCTAAAACAGCGCCGAACCTCTTCTTGGAGAAAACTTCTGTGTCAGGTCAACAGTCTGCCGTTTTTCTTCAGTGACAGGTACAGGTCTGGTTTCCAAAGGAGGCCCACAATTTTAAGAACGTTGATCATCACCAAAAGGGACAACACAAGAGAATAAAGATATGAACAGTGTCAGTCTCGAAGAAAGAAATGCCATGTCTTCTTCTTCTTCGTTACCCTCTAAACTACCCACTGGGGCATCGTTGAGGGGGGTGGGGGTGGCGGCTGTCGTGCGGATTAGGGCAAGCAAGCCAAACTGACCTTAAAGGCCTCGACTGTCGGGAAAACGGAAAATCCCTTTTGGTTGTAATTAACTGATATGTAAACACGTGGCTTCCTCTGGTTCTGTGTTGGGCTGTATTAAGGTACTGGGTTGGAGATATGTTTATGATACCATTCACAATTTTGTAGAAAGTGATTAGAAGTGCATCTCTCCTTCTGTTAGCGAGGAGTAGCCATTTTAGGCTTGTGAGCATGTCTGTGCCTTTACATAAATCCAAGTTGAGGTAGCAGAACACAGTATTAATGGGCGAACCTCGGGTTCTATGACGCGGGTACATGAAATAGTACGGATAAACTTGTTGAAGGAGAGGTAAAAAGCCTTATTTGAGGGGCAGCCAGATATAACCTGTGCTACGTGGTCACGTAAGGTGTCGACTCTGAGACTGCATGGTTTGGATTGTGAAAGTTTTCTTTTTCTGTATCTGTATCTATATAGCCGGTATAACCGCCGTTCGGCGTAACACACCAGCTTCGCAGGCACGCGGCGCGGCAGCAGCTGGTTATATTACACCGAACGACTCATTACACCTACCTTTTGCAAATCTATCTGCAAGCGTTCTTTAAAACTACCCAGAGAAGATGCCCCTACTGTACTTGGTGATAACAAATTCCACTCTACGATAGTTCTGGGAAAGTACGAATTTTTGAACACATCAATCCTAGGTTGGTAACTCTGGTATTTGAATGCATGACTGTTTCTTGTCCTTTTTTGAGCTGGTATTAGATACTTATCAGTTGGTACGTCCACCAGTTTATTGGCCATTTTGTACATCATGGAAAGTCTGGACATTTTCCTTCTATCTTCAAGTGACATCCACTGCAAATCTGTTTTCATTTTGGTAACACTAGAATCCCTGTTATAGTTGTTTGTGCAGAATCGGGCAGCTTGGTTCTGTACCCTTTCAAGTTTATCTTTGTCTTTCTTTGTATACGGGTCCCATACTGTAGCGGCATACTCAAGGTTAGGTCTTACTAGTGACGTGTATGCAAGTGATTTTACACTGGTTGGGCATGCCCACAAGTTGCGTTTGATTACTCCCAATGTCTGTTTAGCCTTGGTTGTTATTTTGTTAACATGGACACCCCACTTCAGCCCAGTTGTTAATGTAACACCCAGGTATGGGTGGGTTTTTGTGGTTTCTAATGTCTGACCACAAAACTGGTATGGGGACACTTTTGGTGTTCGTTTGTTCGTTATGTGCATGATATAGCACTTATCAGGATTGAACTGCATGAGCCATTTCCTTTGCCATTCTTCCAGGGTGTTCAGATCTTTCTGAAGAACTTGTGAATCATTTTGTGTGGATACCTCCATATATAACAGACAATCATCGGCGAATAACCTCACATTTGAATCGAGCTGGTCTGGCAAGTCGTTTATGTACAAGAGGAAGAGCAATGGTCCCAACACAGTCCCTTGTGGAACTCCCGACGCTACTTTAACTGGAGCTGAGGCCTTCCCTTCCACCACTACCGTTTGCTCTCTATTCGTCAGGAAAGCCTTCAGCCAGTTAAGTGTAGTACCTTGAATTCCATAGAACTCCAGTTTTGATATGAGTCTGCTATGTGGGACTTTAGTGAAATCGAGTATTGCTAGATCCACCTGTCTTTTATTGTTCAGTGCCCCAGCTATGTCGTGAACTGTTAAAATAAGCTGTGTTTCTGTGGATCGCTTTGCTCTGAAACCATGCTGGTTGCCCGTTAGTATATTGTGGCCTTCTAAGTGTTTCATGATATGGCTGTGGATAATGTGTTCCAGTAGTTTACAGGAAATACTGGTGAGTGAAACAGGTCTGTAGTTACTAGGGATCGCTCTATCTCCCTTTTTGAAAATGGCGCATATATTTGCATCTCTCCAGTCTTTGGGGATTTCTCCTGTGTCAAGCGATTGTTGGAAAATGTTGGTTAAAACAGGTGCGATTTCACTGGCTGTCATTTTGAGGAACCAAGGAGGTATTTGGTCTGGCCCGGATGCTCAGGGATTGAGGCCTTGCAACATTTTTTCAACACCATAAGTAGAAACTTCTATTTGTTCCATAGGAGGGGTGCAGGGATGCCCGAGGGATGGCATGTCTGTAGTGTCTTCTTCTGTGAATACACTTTTCGTGTATAAATGCGCCCCTTTACGCAACTGCCTTCCTAGCGTGAGCCGGCTGCAGTTCTGTGACCTCCGCAGAGGGGCATTTCAAAGAGGGCGTGAGAAGACGATACGCCGACAGGATTGTTTTGTTTTTTAATTTATTTTTTAACATATCCGATTTTGGTATTCCAAAAGTGCACCCTACTATATTTTAATGCGTCGAAGCCAGTCACATTGAGGCCCTTAACTATATAGAAATCCCCATAGGCCGAAAACTGTGTTCTGCTACCTTGAGCGCTATGGCGACAACTACTGAATAACCAGGAGATAATGGTTGACCCAATACCACGGTATACTTCTGGGTCATGTGATGCTACCTGTTTTCCGGAAAACGGCGTGGTGTGGAAGATTCTTTAATTCGTCTCAAAGAGTTCATCAACTTTAGCGGTTTACGGCGCAGACGGACGTTGTTGTGCAAGTCTGCTGGTGTTCAAGTTTGTTCAGGTAAGACGACCTCTTGTATTTTGATTCTAGAAGCTCTGTAGATTTGTCAGAAAGCTCGAAAGACTCGAAGTCATGAAAGTACGTGAAGCGTTTCGTGAGCGCCTTGAAACTTCATATAAGGAGGGGCCGGGAGCGAAGGTATTAACCACATGGTTTGTCGTCTGTGTCCGCAAGGAGGTTGAAAGAGTGTCCGTTAGAAGATAGACCAAATTGTATAAGGAAAGAATTATACAAATGTTTGAAATGTTCCAATTTTTTTAAGAGAATGATTCTGTTGAGAAGAGGAAATGCAGAAAGAAACGTAAACAGCGGGGGCCTGTGAGGGGGTTACGGAAGACCCTTTGATAAGAATTCTGAGGTTATTCATTCAAACGCAAGTGAAAATACAGGTCTTATCTCAAGTACTTTTTCTTTCAGGGTGAATTTTACATTGTTCGGTGGCATAGAAATATTTCATATTTGTAAGAATGGCGCGGTTTATATCTGTAAGGGGTACCTCAACTTCCCCCGTCCGCCCCCAGACCGGAGCTTCCTGTCGTTCTGATATCTGGTTTTAATTATGGCGTGCTTGAACTAACTCTGCGGGGAGGTTCAGTAGTACTACTAGGAGGGTCTGCACGCTCTTTTGCGTAAGGTGTAGGCAGCCTATTTTTATTTCTCCTGATTCGTATGGAAAACCTTAGTAGCAGAGTACAGCTTTCGGCCTATGGGCATTCCTATAGTTAAGGGGTGCACGTCTGAAGTGCGACAAACTAATATGTTGAAGTCGAGGATATAGCCTACAAAATAACTGAAAAACAAAAAAAGTTTTTTTTTTTGTTTAAATTTGACGCAATCTTTGAAATGGGTGAATTTGAATTCTCCGAATTACTAAGGTTTTGAATTCTTCGTGTCTTCTCATGCGACAGACTGCCGCCGCAACAGCCAACTTTTAGGGGGTGAAATCCCACCCGTGGCCATGATAATCATCTTCTTCTTCTTTCGTACTGCCTAGCCTCAATTTTTGAGATTATTGGCAGACTACGCATGGGTAAATTACAATACAGGTGACCAGTACAAATAGACATGGGAAAATAAAGGAAAAACACTAGGGGAAATGAAAACAAACTGATTTTTTGTGTGCAAAAGACAGGACAGGTGAATTTAACTTAGTCTTAGTGAATTTAATCTTCCAAGCCATCAACCAATATAAATGTTGTGGTGTATCTTCTGTAAAACATTACAGGAATTGTGGAAAAACGAAGGAACCAGTGATTTTGTCTGAAATATCTTATATTGCTGCATATTAGTTGCAAAGGCAGGCGACAGCATTTTTTACATCTAAATGAGAACGAGCCTATAACTTGAGGGAGGGGGGTGCTGCTGTAGAATTTCATTGGGGGATGTTGGTCCTAGAGCCAAGGAGTCAGGCTGTATAGGCCCTGGAAACCGTTTGGTTAGAACACTTATGTACAAGTTGATATACTTAAAAATCTACGGTCTTGCCTGATGACAGTTCATCTTGTCCCTACAGAGGCAAGGAGGATGACATCAAAAAGCAACGTGCAGATTTCAGGTGACGTCAGGTTAAATGCAAAAAAGGATGATTCTGTGCGCATGCAGCCTTCCACTAGCAGAGGGGGGAAGTGCTACAAGTGTGAGGAGTGCAGCAGGCAGTTTAGCCGGCTGAGTCATCTAAAGCAACACATAAACACTCACACTGGAGAGAAGCTCTTTAGATGTGAGGAGTGCAGCAGACAGTTCAGTCGACTGAGTTATCTAAAGAAACACATACAGACTCACACAGGGGAGAAGCCCTACACGTGTGAGGAGTGCAGTAGGAAGTTCAGTGAGCTAGGTAATCTTAAGAAACACATGCGGACTCACACAGGGGAAACACCCTACAAGTGTGAGGAGTGCAGCAGGCAGTTCAGGCGACTGGGTCATCTGAAGGCTCACATGCGGACT
This sequence comes from Branchiostoma floridae, assembly GCF_000003815.2. Lineage (NCBI taxonomy): Eukaryota > Metazoa > Chordata > Leptocardii > Amphioxiformes > Branchiostomatidae > Branchiostoma > Branchiostoma floridae. Next base: position 4,240,856 of record NC_049992.1, on the reverse strand, counting down.
CACACAGGGGAAAAACCCTACAGGTGTGAGGAGTGTAGCAGGCAGTTCAGTCGGCTTGATTGTCTTCGGGGACACATGAAGACTCACACAGGGGAGAAACCCTACAAATGTGAGGAGTGCAGCAAGCAGTTCAGTCATCTGGGAAGCCTGCAAAATCATATGCGGACTCACACAGGTGAGAAACCATACATGTGTGAGGAGTGCAGCAGGCAGTTCAGTCAGCTTAGTAATCTGAAGAAACACATGCAAACTCACACAGGGGAGAAACCCTACAAGTGTGAGGAGTGCAGCAAACAGTTCAGTCAGCTGGGTAATCTGAAAACTCACATGCATACTCACACAGGGGAAAAACCCTACAGATGTGCGAAGTGCAGCAGACAGTTCAGTGATCTGGTTAGCCTAAAGACTCACATAAGGACTCACACAGGGGAGAAACCCTACAATTGTGAGGAGTGCAGCAAACAGTTCAGTCATCTAGGAAGCCTGCAAAAACATATGCGGACTCACACAGGGGAGAAACCCTACATGTGTGAGGAGTGCAACAGGCAGTTCAGTGAGCTTGGTCATCTGAAAAGACACATGCGAACTCACACAGGAGAGAAACCTTACAAGTGTGAGGAGTGTAGCAAGCTTTTTAGCAGGCCAGAAGAACTGAAGAAACACTTGTATGCACACACAGGGGAGAAACCCTACAAGTGTGAGGAATGCAGCAAACAATTCAGTCAGCTAAGCTATGTAAAGGAACACATGCGGACTCACACAGGGGAGAAACCCTACAAGTGTGAGGAGTGCAGCAAGCAGTTTAGTCAGCTGAGTAATCTAAAGACTCATATCAAAAGCCACACAGGGGAGAAACCTTACAAGTGTGAGGAGTGTAGCAAGCAGTTTAGTCAGCTGGCCCATCTAAAGGGACACATGCGAACTCACACAGGAGAGAAACCCTACAAGTGTGAGCAGTGCAGCAAGCAGTTTAGTCAGCTGAGTAATCTAAAGACTCATATCAAAAGTAAATTGCATGCAAAGCACATGCAAGCTCACAAATAAGAAAGCCCTGGGCCAGGAATATGAAATAGAGATGTCGGTCACAAGGAAAATTTTGAAGATTGCCTACCAACATGGCTGATTTGTCAATTTAACATTTATTTTCACATTTCGTTTAGTAGTTCGGTTTGGTTTGGTGTAGTAGTACAGTCAGCGTTTTGATTGTAAGTCCTTATGCATTCGTCTTCAACTATTGTTGTAATGATCTTGCTAAGAAAGATATTACTTTTATTTTCTTCTTGATTTGTTATCTGAAGTTCGCAACCTTAGATAAGTTAGAAAGGTATAACAGAGCATGTTTCCTTCTTTATAGAGTTTTGCTTGCCCTTTTCTAAAATGCCAAGTTGTCCATTAAGTGTGGAATAACAGTTTAAGTTACAGAAGTCCTGTTCTGTATTTCAGGCTTGTAGTTTAGCTGTAAAAAAACCTTGGTAACAATAGAACTGAAGAGAGCTTGTATTTATGAAAAAGCCTCGTTTCGTCATTGCTAACTACTTGCAGTACCGTAATCATCAGAACTAAGTTTTATTTTTTAGGGGTATCAGAAGCTGTTTTTTGAGGCCTGAATTTGTCTTGAAAATTCACATTGTAGAAGTGTTATTTCAGAATTTGTCTTGAAAATTCACATTGTAGAAGTGTTGTTTTAGGTTTTATTGTTGTCATATTTTTATATTGCAATCCATACATAGTATGGGATTGCAATATATTGTTTTTCCTTTGTTTCTTCTCCTCCTGTCAAATCTTCAAATTGGAATAACTTTTTTATTTTTCGACCAAATGACCTGAAATTTGGCATGGGCATAGAGGTGGCAAATACCCCCAGACTTTTTTTTTCACTTTCTTGATAGAGGCCTTAGAATTTATGATATTTAGGGTTTTTGGTCATTTTTAGACAAAATATGTATATTTTGGGCCCCTGTGCCCTGGTATTACAAGCTAACGACCTGAAATTTGGTACAGAGGTGCATTGGACATATGAGCACAGAAAACCATTAACACCTTCTTCATAGATCACTTCAAAAATGAGTTATTTTAGGGTTTTTGGCCATTTTTGACTAAAAATGTATATTTATGGCTCCTATGCCCTTGTATTAAAACCAAATGACCTGAAACTTGGTACATAGGTGCGTTTGACATATGACCACAGAACCCCATCAACGCTTAATTCATTGTTTACTCCAAAAATGAGTTATTTTAGGGTTTTTGGCCATTTTTGACAAAAAATGTATATTTTTGGCTCCTATACCCTTGTATGAAATCCTAATGACCTGAAATTTGGTACAGAGGTGCATTGAACATATGCTCACAGGACCCCATTGACACTTTCTTCATAGATGACTTCAAAAATTAGTTATCTTAGGGTTTTCAGTCATTTTTGACTAAAAAATGTATATTTTTGGCTTCTATGCCCTTGTATGTAAACCAAATCACCTGAAATTTGGTAGAAACGTAAATTGGACATATGGCAACAGGACCCAATCAACAATTTCTTCATAGAGCACTTATAAAATGAGTTATTTTGGGATTTTTAGCCATTTTTAACTAAAAAATGTATATTTTTGGCTCCTATGCCCTTATATTGAAACCAAATGACCTAAAATTCGGCATGAAGGTGTGTAGGACAAGTGCCCACAGAACTTCATTTTCTCATTGAGCAAACATTACTTCAAATTGTTGAATTTGGGGATTTTTTCAAGGATGAAGATGGATTGCAATATGCTGTATTTGCTCCTAAGCAAATGTCGGCCTTTCTAGTTTTATAGTTATTTCTTTTCTTCAATAAAGTTGCTTGGTGCACACTTGTTTGATATGGCATTTGAAGAAGCAGATAGATATAGTATGGCACTAGCCATAGTATATAGGAAAATTTTTTTACATAACCAGTTTATTCTCACTTTGTCTTGGTACGTTTCGATGTCTGAGGTAGGTGTCTGAGAGACATCGAAACATAACAAAGTGAGTACATTTAAAAACGAAAAAAGAATTCTCCTATATTCTACCAACCTGATGAAATTATTTTCGGAAATAGCCATAGCAGTTTATCAGTACAATGTACGGCAATCTACGTACAAGCACATACATACATACATACATACATACATACAATGACATACATTCAGGGCTCGAAATACTTTTTTCTGCATACCTGCACTGGTGCAGGTAACATAAAAAATTACCTGCACCAGACAAACTTTACCTGCACCACTCTGAATTTAGGAAGTATGGATCATACTAGAATTGTTCAGGAACCATTGCTATTTTTTTTTTCTTTTATGCTTTATAGGTGGTAACAGCCAATGTAGCTAAGAACAATCCCAAAAGGGGCTGCACGAGCAACCTCCATGGAGGAGCTCTACAGAGCTGACCTCCATGGAGGTTGCTCGTTCAGCCCTCCAGCTCCACCGTGCGAGCTCTATGCGCTATGAATACAAACACTTGGTTCTCGTCACCTTCATGGAATTTTTAGTACGACATGGAGGAGGTTCTCTCGTAGAGGACAAACAACCGGACTGAACTAGCAGCTGTACGCAAAACATGGTACACGGGCTATGAATGTTTTTTTGATTCACGTCACCCAAAACAAATTGGTCTTAGCGCTCTATACAGTAACAGAGGGCTGTTTGAGTAGCGCTCTACGGGTTATGACTGTAAACACTTGGTTCACGAAACCCAAAACAAATCGGTCTTAGGGCTCCATTCAGAGCTACTGTAAACAACAAACACACGGAGCCGATAGATGTTTGAGCAGCTCCACGGGCTATATGAATGTAAACACTTGGTTCACGTCACCATCAACAAATCGGTGTTTAGGGCTCCATACAGAGATACTGTAAACAACAAACACAAGGAGCCGAAAGCTGTTTGAGCAGCTCTACGGGCTATATGAATGTAAACACTTGGTTCACGTCACCATCAACAAATCGGTGTTTAGGGCTCTATACAGGGATACTGTAAACAACAAACACACGGAGCCTATAACTGATCGAGCAACTCCACGGGCTATATGAATGTAAACACTTGGTTCACGTCACTATCAACAAATCGGTGTTTAGGGCTCCATACAGAGATATTGTAAACAACAAACACACGGAGCCGAAAGCTGTTTGAGCAGCTCCACGGGCTATATGAATGTAAACACTTGGTTCAGGTCACCATCAACAAATTGGTGTTTAGGGCTCCATACGGGGTTTCTGTAACCAACAAACCCAAGGAGCCGAAAGCTGTTTGAGCAGCTCCCCGGGCTATATGAATGTAAACACTTGGTTCACGTCACCCAAAACAAATCGGTGTTTAGGGCTCTATACAGAGATTCTGTAAACAACAAACACCCGGAGCCGATAGCTGTTTGAGCAGCTCCACGGGCTATATGAATGTAAACCCTTGGTTCACGTCCCCATCAACAAATCGGTGTTTAGGGCTCCATACAGGGATCCTGTAAACAACAAACCCCCGGAGCCGATAGCTGTTTGAGCAGCTCCCCGGGCTATATGAATGTAAACACTTGGTTCACGTCCCCATCAACAAATCGGTGTTTAGGGCTCCATACAGGGATTCTGTAAACAACAAACCCCCGGAGCCGATAACTGTTTGAGCAGCTCCCCGGGCTATATGAATGTAAACCCTTGGTTCACGTCCCCATCAACAAATCGGTGTTTAGGGCCCCATACAGGGATCCTGTAAACAACAAACCCACGGAGCCGATAGCTGTTTGAGCAGCTCCACGGGCTATATAAATGTAAACACTTGGTTCACGTCACCCAAAACAAATCCACCCATCCTTGTCGGATACGGGCAATGAGGTAAAGCGTCCTTGGAACGAGGTTTGCAACAGGTCTAAATATTTCTTTTATGCAACCACATGTTGTTTTTGCAAAGTGGGCAACAGAACGCCACCCCCCCCCCCCCGACACACACGCGCGCGCGCGCAATGCACACAAACACTTGTAATAATTATTAATTTTTTGTATGGTTTGATCAAGGAGCTTAAAAAATCCTTGGTTTGATACAAAGGTTGAAAGAACAAAAAACAACCCGATTATTGAATGAAGCAAGCGGTGCATTGTTTATATGTCGGCTCTCGCAAGGAAAGCTGAAAGTTCGCACCTCCGTGCTAATCAGAAATCGTCTCAAAGCGCGTCCTTGCCACACCAGAACACTGACGCCAGAAGCAGCTGGCTTTCTGGCCTATGACGTAGTCCCCAAACAGAGGTCCGTGGGGAAAATCGTGACCATTTCCTTTGATTCATATTTTTTTGGAAGGTCGAAAAAAATTATGAAAGGAAAAGGTCGCGATTTTCCCACCAACCTCTGCTTGACAGAACAACGAGCTTCTCGAAACCTCTGTATGAAGTAATTTGTTGCAAATAACCTTTCCATACATGTACAAGTGTTGATTCTGAGGATCATGAACATCAAAGATAGGTTGGTCAGTAACTGGCAGTAACATAACATTTTTCTTTAGAACTATTTGAGCTGTAAATCTAAACTTGGCCTACCGTGTGCAATGTTTATATGGATAGAGATCAGTGGGTGCTGTAGGTATCTAATGTATTTTTCATCAGTTGTACATGTACAGTGCTTTATGCCTTTGTTATCAGTTACTCTAGAAAAATTGATAAAGCAAAGGTTATGTCGTAACATAAAAAAATACAGATAATGATATATGTATAAACCCCCTGTGGGTACTAGTATATCCTCAGTTGTAGTCCTCGAACAGGTCTGGTTATTATTGGGGTGGGCACCAGAACACTGACGATTTTCAACGTTGGCTAGGTTGTCTTGTGCCAGTTTGCTGTGGAAGGCGAAACTCCCTTCCTCGGCAAACTCCCTTCCTAAGCGAACACCCTTCCTCGGCAAACCCCCTTCCTCGAACGTCCTTGCTCGAACTTATGTAATGTCTAAGAGAACTTATGTAGTGTTTAAAATCGCGAACCAAGATCCCCCCCCCCATAAAATACACTACTGTCCCGTTCGAAGACAGTGCACCGAAGGCGACTGCGGGTACATTCTAAGTGGAGCGGGATACGTGCTTGAATGGGAGAAACCTCATACTAGCGTGCAAAGTTCTCCAATAGAATAATGATATACTTGATAATTGGTATGTAGTAATGATGGTTTATAACAGTACCCACCAATGTTGCAAACCTCGTACTAAGAAAGTTTTCTCACCTCCTTGCTTGTACCCACCATTAGTGTTGGATATTAAAACCTAAGGCTTGTACTTTGACTTTATCACTTTAACGGACTATATGACCAAGCCAGCATGTACAGGTTTGTAGAGAACATCTTGACCTTCACATGTGCCGGTAGGACCAATGGAGAAAGTGACATTGGAGTAAAGGATCACACTTTTCTGCACCAACCTCTGCTTGGAAAGTTATAGGCCTCTCTAGTCAGGAAGCTGTTTACGGCGTGGTAAAGCCGATGTCCGTCGGATTAGCACGGGGTGCGAACTTCCAGCTTTCCTTGCGAGAGCGAAAAACATTTCACCGATTGCTTCATTCAATGAAAGGGTTGTTTTGATTTGCCATGAAAGAGAAAAATCATTGTTACAGTCGTGTTTGTGAGTGTGGTGGGAAGGGGGTGGTTTGAGAAATATGATTTCTTGAAGGTGAAGCATACATGATGTACCATGTCTGTCGTTACAGGGGTGTATTCAGGACATATTTGCGGAATTCATACGAGCTCTAAAGGTTCGTATGGATTCCGTAAAACTCATATGAATTAAGTCAGATTTGTGTGTTTCTTTGATCGCCAATCAGATCAGGCCTAAGGTTAATAGACTTAATAAGTACCAAACTCAGACGAAGGAGTGTAGTGATCACAAAAGGTGTCCTTTGCCTGAATTGTGAAGAGCTTACAAACTTGTGTTCAATATTAAAACCTTTGAGATTAATATTGATTCAATACTAGTAGTCAAAGATAGTTTGCGAAAACTGTACTTTGACATTATAGTACTCTTCCCACGGACCTTATATCATTTTTGCTCTACCAGACTACATGACCCACTCTCCAATCTAGCATGTACAGGTTAGTAGAGTCTTCAACATTGTGAACATCTCATATGCCGGTAGGACCAGCGGGGAAATTTTACTCGACCAACATCTGCTTGGAAAGTTATACGACGATAAGCCAGCTGCTTCCGGCGTCAGTGTCCTGGTGTGGTAAGGGCGATTTCGGATTAGCACGGAGGTGCGAACTTCGGGCATTCCTGGCGAGAGCCAACAAACCGCTTCATTCAATTAATGGGTTGTTTTTACCAATGTCTGATAGAACGTCCTTGTTTTTACGGAATGCATAAGAGCTCTACTAGTCGCAAATTTAGTGTGCATTTCGCAAAGCTCATTTGTATTCAAATCCGTGTGTTTTTGGTAATGAATCGTATAAAATAACTATAAATTCGTACATTTTACGAAAGCCGTTATATATATTCTTATAAAAGCAGGCACCCCTTCTTTAGAGATCTCCTCATAACAGGTCAAAATATATCTTTATGAAGCCATATGTGTTGTTTTTTCGTATTGAACCAAAAATGTTAATCTCCAAGCAGATTTCTCCGCTGGCATTAAAAAAGTAACATAAGCTGGGGAAGGAATTAGCCAGCAAAGGAGGATAATTTGCCAAAGATGTCTACAAACTTGTTACAGGGCTGAGCCTGAAGTAAACCAAAACAGAATTAGCATAAAGGTGCGAAGTTTCTGCATTCTTTACAATGGCAAACAATTATCAGTATTCTCTCAGCAGAGGTTGGGTCACCACGTGAAGGGAGCGAACCGATAAATTCCGACTACTAGTACTTTTCCCAACTCACTATTCTGTGACCAAAAATCCGCTTGAAGAAAAAAATATTCACTTTCTTGGGTAATTCACGTGAACCAAATCTTTACATATATAGCCCGTAGAGCTGCTCAAACAGCCCTCCGTTTACCGTATAGAGCCCTAAGACCGATTTGTTTGGGTGACTTGAATCAACTTTTTACATTCAAAGCCCGTGGAGCGCTGCTTGGACAGACCTCTGACCGATTTGTTTTGGGTGACGTGAACCAAATGTTTACATTCAAAAGCCCGTAGAGGGCTGCTTGGACAAACCTGTGACCGATTTGTTTTGGGTGACGTGAA
>NC_049992.1:4212997-4232368 GCF_000003815.2 Branchiostoma floridae | reverse complement strand
TATAGCCCGTGGAGCTGCTCAAACAGCTTTCGGCTCCGTGTGTTTGTTGTTTACAATATCTCTGTATGGAGCCCTAAACACCGATTTGTTGGAGGTGACGTGAACCAAGTGTTTACATTCATATAGCCCGTGGAGTTGCTCGATCAGTTATCGGCTCCGTGTGTTTGTTGTTTACAGTATCCCTGTATAGAGCCCTAAACACCGATTTGTTGATGGTGACGTGAACCAAGTGTTTACATTCATATAGCCCGTGGAGCTGCTCAAACAGCTATCGGCTCCGTGTGTTTGTTGTTTACAATATCTCTGTATGGAGCCCTAAACACCGATTTGTTGATGGTGACGTGAACCAAGTGTTTACATTTATATAGCCCGTGGAGCTGCTCAAACAGCTATCGGCTCCGTGTGTTTGTTGTTTACAGTATCTCTGTATGGAGCCCTAAACACCGATTTGTTGATGGTGACGTGAACCAAGTGTTTACATTCATATAGCCCGTGGAGTTGCTCGATCAGTTATCGGCTCAGTGTGTTTGTTGTTTACAGCATCTCTGTATAGAGCCCTAAACACCGATTTGTTGATGGTGACGTGAACCAAGTGTTTACATTCATATAGCCCGTGGAGTTGCTCGATCAGTTGTCGGCTCAGTGTGTTTGTTGTTTACAGTACCTCTGTATGGAGCCCTAAACACCGATTTGTTGATGGTGACGTGAACCAAGTGTTTACATTCATATAGCCCGTGGAGTTGCTCGATCAGTTATCGGCTCAGTGTGTTTGTTGTTTACAGCATCTCTGTATAGAGCCCTAAACACCGATTTGTTGATGGTGACGTGAACCAAGTGTTTACATTCATATAGCCCGTGGAGTTGCTCGATCAGTTGTCGGCTCAGTGTGTTTGTTGTTTACAGTACCTCTGTATGGAGCCCTAAACACCGATTTGTTGATGGTGACGTGAACCAAGTGTTTACATTTATATAGCCCGTGGAGCTGCTCAAACAGCTTTCGGCTCCGTGTGTTTGTTGTTTACAGTATCTCTGTATGGAGCCCTAAACACCGATTTGTTGATGGTGACGTGAACCAAGTGTTTACATTCATATAGCCCGTGGAGTTGCTCGATCAGTTATCGGCTCAGTGTGTTTGTTGTTTACAGTATCCCTGTATAGAGCCCTAAACACCGATTTGTTGATGGTGACGTGAACCAAGTGTTTACATTCATATAGCCCGTGGAGTTGCTCGATCAGTTATCGGCTCAGTGTGTTTGTTGTTTACAGTATCTCTGTATGGAGCCCTAAACACCGATTTGTTGATGGTGACGTGAACCAAGTGTTTACATTCATATAGCCCGTGGAGCTGCTCAAACAGCTATCGGCTCCGTGTGTTTGTTGTTTACAGTATCTCTGAACGGAGCCCTAAGACCGATTTGTTTTGGGTTTCGTGAACCAAGTGTTTACAGTCATAACCCGTAGAGCGCTACTCAAACAGCCCTTTGTTACTGTATAAAGCGCTAAGATCAATTGGTTTTGGGTGACGTGAATCAAAAAACATTCATAGCCCGTGTACCATGTTTTGCGTACAGCTGCTAGTTCAGTCCGGTTGTTTGTCCTCTACGAGAGAACCTCCTCCATGTCGTACTAAAAATTCCATGAAGGTGACGAGAACCAAGTGTTTGTATTCATAGCGCATAGAGCTCGCACGGTGGAGCTGGAGGGCTGAACGAGCAACCTCCATGGAGGTCAGCTCTGTAGAGCTCCTCCATGGAGGTTGCTCGTGCAGCCCCTTCTCAACAATCCACATGCACCTATACCATAGGACATTTATGTATAAAACACAGTACATGGACCAGTCCAGGTTAGGTGCAGGTAGACACCAGAAATACCTGCACAGCTGCAATTTTACCTGCACTAACCTGCATATGCAGGTGGTATTTCGAGCCCTGCACATACATTATATTTAAACGCTACCAAAAACCTACCCTTAGCAAAGATAATTATTCATTTCAGAACTCAAAGGCAAAGCATACGGTATTACCAGACTGTTTGTTTCATGAAGTCAGTACATTTAAATCTTCATGAAAGGAAAAATAAAACACCATGATTCCATATAAGGCACTACTTTCTATATGTACTTGCGATTTGTTTTTATTTGCTGAGCAGAGCACCAGATTTCCGGGTGCATGTACGCTGAAGGTCGCTAGAAGGCATCACTGCCCAAGTACCGCTCTATAGTGATGTGCGTATGTAGATAAATTTCCTAGCTAGCAATGTAAATAGCTTACAATGTTCTAACAATTATTTGGAATTTGTGAAGAAAAGTGGTATCCTACGCTGCACAGGCTTGGCAAGAAGTCATAACCAACCCTCCACTTCATTTTTCCAACAACCCACATACAACGTTACTATACTAAATAAGGTATAGGGTCTCCAAACTCTGTTCAGTTCTGTTATGTTGACCTGAGGTTGACTCAGCTCAGTGGCTTTACAGTGGGCCTGAATCATAAGTGACACATACATACATCAGCGACCGGAGGTCGGGACCAGGCTAAAACATATTTCACCTCATAGGACTAAAACATATTTCACCTCATAGGGCCCTATCTGACATAGCTTGCTCTAGGTTCTCGAAATCAATACCAGAGTCTCTAGTTAAAGTGTCCGTAAAAGTCAAACTTCTGCAATGTACCCGGCCACTTGGTTTCCATAGAAGAACAGAAGACACTAATTCCTGTTTTGCTCGGCAACGTTAACAGTGTCCCGCAAATGTTACCCTTCCTTGAGTTAGTTTCTGCGATAGCTGTGGAAGACTTCCATATATGGTTTTGAGTGTAGCCTGTTGAGTCCAAGATACAATGTATGTTCTGTGCTCTGCGAAGTAACTTTGTTTAAGTCCCATCTAATCTGTTCTGGAGTTGACACATAAGTAACACATGGTGACGTACAGGGACGTTTAATTGGGCCACGTTGATTTGATTATATGGATGACATCCAAAACTGATGCGAGCGTGCAAATAAAAGAATGTTTGGCCAAAGTACGTTACCTGCATTATGGAAGGTTGAACCAATGATCGAAAAATAACAAATGTTTTCCTATCTTCTTTGACCTTGGAATTTTCCCGATATATACATATGTATTTATCTACATCTTTTATTTGTTCCCTTCGCAGCTACTTTGTATGATTTAAACCATGTTTGAATATATGAAAACGGCCGGATAAACAATCACGATAAATAATGATGATGTTGTTTGTTGTCTGTTAAACCTCCTTATGGCGTAACAAACCAGTTTTGAACTGAGGAGTACAAACTGCATAGTAGGACAGACTGAATCGATTTACTCACACCGAAAAGAGCCCCTACTCTTTTCGATAAGTGTGATGCATTCTTTTACGTGCTCGAGGTGTGGCTCTCCTGAAACATGGGGCCTGCATAACATCCTACCCGAAGGACGCTCCTTACCGAAGCTATGTACACATTTACACATAAGTGAAAAAATCCGTGTAAAGTGCCCTTTCCAAGGACACAACGTCGGAGCATATCTTCCACTGCCTAAAAAGAAGAAGTCAAACCCAACAAAACCAGTATAATGTACACTTCAGTAGCACAGCATAGTCATAGAATGTAGTTCCTAGCACCTTTGTATTTTCCTTATTTTACATGTTGCTTGTACCTACAATTAGCTCTCGGGCAAGAATTTGCAATAAACATATTATTAAAGGAATCGAACCCAGAACCTTTCGATTTAACAACCTTTGTAGGCTATAGGTATGAGCTATTATGAAATGAAAAGAAAAGTTAAGCAGACGGTTTCTATGGGGGTATTTCCAGCTTAGGTGCTGATAACTCACAATAACTGGGGTTGTTATGTAAAAGCCCCAAGCGTAAACAGGACGTAGACCAGACTAATTTTGAATAAGGCCATATGCAAAATGAACGCCCACCCATAGCTTGAGCTGATGATATGATAGCATACCAACCAAATTATAATTTCACAAGGACTTTATATCATTTATGGCATATTTAACTAAAATAATATATTGTATGGACATGCTCCAAGCTCTCTGTTAAATACAGCTATGCTTTAAATCGTATGCTATCTATTGATACACATCAAGTCATGAAAACTCGGGTTACACAATATATATCTTACTGTAAGGGATAAGCCATTAATGCACTATACTTGTTTCTGTTTTGTTACGTAAGTACTGCGGCCATACTCATCAGATAAATGACAAAAAACTTGTAACCAAAAAGAAGGAAGTATAGCTGTATAATTATGAAGTTAAGACAGGCATTGCATTACATGAGTGGTGACGGAATGATATTGTACATGTATTGTAACGTTTTACGCTTAAAATGTAAAGAATGTGGGTAGATGTGTTGCACAATAATGGACATACCTTCCGTTTAATGTCCAGCGCTGTTCCCTGGTTTGTTGAACGGATCCGAGCACGATTCATCATTTTGCATTGGACACACCGCCACGTCGTCTCCTTTTCCGAGTTTGCGAGGAGGGGGTAAGTCGGGTAATGCGCGTTTCAAACCAGAGTTTAATATCACATTTACACCGCTGGACCCTAGATCCAACCCTTCGTTCTTTCGGCACGCCTGTTTGGACTCTTCTAAGATACCGTAACCAACGGGATCCACGTCTTCATACTTTCTGTTGGCTTCTTCTTCATTTCTTCCTTTCGAGAGTTCATTTTCTTTGTCCGTTTCTGTACGTTTTCGAGGTAGGGGCTCTTTAGGTACAGCGCGTTGTAGCCCAGAACCCAACACAATGACACTGTCACCATTTGGATCCACGTCTTCGTACGTGTTTGGCGGTAGGTTTCTGGCCGGCAATGGTGGCGGGACATTTCTACCGTCTACTCTTTTATCACCATTTTGTTTAGGCCCGGAACTCAATGCAAGGATACTGTCACCATGAGGATCCACGTCTTCGTACGTGCTTGGCGGTAGATTTCTGGCCGGCAATGGCGGCGGGACATTTCTATCGTCTACTCTTTTATCACGCTTTTGTTTAGGCCCAGAACTCAATGCAAGGATACTCTCACCATGAGGATCCACGTCTTCGTACTTTTTTGGTGGTTGATGAGGTTTTGGCGGCAATGGCGGCGGAACATCTCCATCATCCACGCCTTTATGAACATGCTGTTTTTTGGCGGACAGTCTTGCACCACGTACCTCCATTTTTCTGTAATTACAATATGGTAAATTTTACATGTATTAAATATCTCCTTTATTTTTTTATACAAAAGCTTTTGGAAAAAGGGACACACCCGGGGAATGAGGTATTCAACCCACCCTAAATATATCTAAAGCGCAATCCAGATAGTGACATACGCAAAGGAAGTGTTACGCAAGGACCTGGATGAAATCTGGAAGCGATCGGACGTTTTAGACAGCATTTGACGATTGCCAAAGACTGTATGCTGTCTGAAACTTCTGACCATTTCCAAGTCTATTCACTTGCTCGAGTAGCTGTTACATCGTGTATCGTATTATCTGGATGTCTAAAGTTTATTGACGTAGCTGCACATATATACAAAATAGGCAAATATATCAAGGACTGCTCTGCTCTGCTATTAGAAAGAATACCGTAACTAATGATTAGCCTGCTCATACCAAAGAATGATGTCAGCCCTTATTGTTATGTTAACTAGGTTGGTAAGCTTTATCCTATACCTCTGTTTTGTACTTTGTGTAATAGTTGTTGCCATACATTGCATCATGTACAATTGTCGTGCAATATAATTCTATCTATATCGTAAGTCTACGTACCTGTGCTTAGTGCTGAATAAGTATTTGTAGGTCAGTCATGATCAAATCAACTGATATATGGGAGAAGTTTCTGGGACAGCAACAATAATATTATTGAAAAGAACCCCTCCCCTTTAGAGTGTGCATGAAGATCTCTGGGGGCAGTTGGGTACTGTTTAGCCTGTTGGATATACACAGCACGAAAACGAATATTTAAGCACACTTTCCGAGATACTTAAATGTAGCCTAAAGGTGGGAAAATATTTCCGCAGAGTTTACGGTATCGTAAAGACCACGGAAACCATGGTTTTACATTTCCGTAACCTTTCCGTATTCGTTAAGGCAGATTAAATACATGTCATATCTTTACATAACCTTTAAGCATCCTTATATGCGCCGTATATGAAACGGGTATTGCTTATGTACAGAAAACATCTACAGGCTTTGAACCGACCATACGTTCACATACAATCAGTTAACCTTCGCCTTTTTTTAATTTTCGTGGTTCTCTAAGGTGGAAATTACCAATAGGAGATGATATATTTTCATTGCCCTTCCGTTACAATTGATCTCATTTTACATACTCTTATCAGTATAGATCTATGGAGACCTCCCCCTTTTATGTATAGGTATGGTAGCGTTTATTTCTAAGAAGAGGCATTGCTTTTACCAAATTAAGAGTATTTTCCGCTCAATATACCACATGCGCCGTTCAATAAAGCAGCGGCTTCAAATGAATAGCTCCTGCTGTGTTTGCGTGTTTAGTTTAACCAAGAAAAGTAAATATCCTGTGTGAAAGCTACATATAACAGATACATGTACAATCTTTCCGATATCTTTCCGTTACATTTGAGCTGACTTTACATAAAAGGGGGGAGGTTTAAGCAAACCTCCCCCCTTTTATGTATAGGCGGAAAAAAGATGTCGGAAAGGTAGCGTTAATCATTACTTGAAGAAGAGGCATTGCTTTTACCAAATCAAGAGTATTTTCCGCTCAATATACCACATGCGCCGTTCACTTAAGCAGCGGCTTCAAATGAATAGTGTTTGCGTGTTAAGTTTAACCAAGAAAAGCAAATCTCCTTTGTGAAAGTTACATATAACAGATACAATCTTTCCGATGTCTTTCCGTTACATTTGAGCTGACTTTACATAAAAGGGGGGAGGTTTAAGCAAACCTCCCCCCTTTTATGTATAGGTGGAAAAAGGGTGTCGGAAAAGTAGCGTTAATCATTACTTGAAGAAGAGGCATTACTTTTACCAAATTAAGAGTATTTTCCGCTCAATATACCACATGCGTCGCTTACTAAAGCAGCGGCTTCAAATGAATAGCTCCTGCTGTGTTTGCGTGTTAAGTTTAACAAAGAAAAGCAAATCTCGTCCTGTGTGAAAGCTACATATAAAAGATACAATCTTTCCGATGTCTTTCCGTTACATTTGAGCTGACTTTACATAAAAGGGGGGAGGTTTAAGCAAACCTCCCCTCTTTTATGTATAGGTGGAAAAAAGATGTCGGAAAGGTAGCGTTAATCATTATTTGAAGAAGAGGCATTATTTTCCGCTCAATATACCACATGCGCCCTCACTAACGCAGCAGCTTCGCCTGAATAGCCCCTGCTGTGTTAACGTGTTGAGTTTAACCAAGATAAGCAACATTTGCTCCTGGTTAAAACTTACATATAGCAGATACAATTTTTGGAATGTATAGGTGCAAACGGAAAGGTAGCGTTAATTATTATTCTTAAAAGAGGCATTGCTTTTACCAAATTACGAGTATTTTCCACTCAATATACCACATGCGCCTCTCACTAAAGTAGCGACCTCGCCTGAATAACTCATTCTGTGTTAGCGTGTTTGACGAAACCAGGAAAATCAAAATATCCTCATGGAACATATGGTATCTTTCCAATGTCTTTACGTTACCATTGAGCTCACTTTACACAAAAAGATGCTATGTACAGGTGCAAGAAAGATGTCGGAAAGGTAGCGTTTACTTTTTCCAGTAGTAGATCTATCGTATGTTACCGATATCGTTCCGTTACCTTTGCCTTTGAGCTTACTTTTCAGAAAACTCTCTGAACTTTCTTTACAGAGGTGGAGATTAATATTGATAGTTACAGAAAAAGATGTTGGAGAGGTAGCGTTGAAAGCAAGGAAATTAAATATTTAACCTCCTTGTTGAAAGGAAACAACAGTCGCCGGGAGGACTGGGTACATGCCCCCGAAGATTGGTGGTCATAATTACGGCATGTTCCCGTTCAGGGTAAGAGGACTAGTACTGGGCGGCCTGTGCAGTATGTCGCTCGCGGGTGGCTGTGCCTTGCAGCTTGGCATCCCGACGACATAGCGTCCTCACTACGCGGTAACGTATCATGGGAATATAGCGGGTTTGCTGTTTATATAATTGTACAAAAAAACTTTCTTATCATCTGGAAGAACATTTATTATCTACAAGCAATAATCACGTTCTCCCAGAAAGGCTGGTATTTTCTAGTGTGGTAACAGTTGTGTTTAGCTTAACATTGGCTAAACAGCGTACAAAGGGGATGGTGTTTTTCAAATTCAAATTTATTCGCCGTCAACTATGAATAACGAACAACGCGGCATTGAATTTCTAATTAGCAGCTCCCAGAAGAGGCCAGTCATGTGATAGGGCGTTATCCAATGACAGACAAAGGTGGGTTTTTTAAACCTAACGAATATACCATAATTTATAGAAGAAACCAGTTTGCAGGGCGTCTGTTTCGGGACAAGTCAAGAAGGAGCCTTGGATCCGTTTCAACACACGGATTATCGGCGTGGCTTTGCCGCAAATGGATTCGAACGGAACTACAGGACGGAACGGACATAACCATAGGACACTCAAGGCTTGCCAGAAACGGAGTATGTTGGAGAGTCTTCAAAGGGGCACAACTCAGGGTGAATTCAAGACTGTGTCATCTTGACCAGCATAAGCTGGCGGAGATATGGAGAGCACGGCCTGTTCATCACAAAACAGTACCCGTCTTCGGGAATCTCAGCGGATTTTTCCTAATGTGATGGCCAGATGGAACTATGCTGCTTGAAATGATGTCTTTCCAGGCGTATCGCCCGACACTGGACTCCAAATTGTGGACTTAAATGTAGCGGAGATTCGTGCATGGATATTGTACACCGATTGTTCCCTCGGTCGACCAATCCAAGTCCACAATTGGACTCACAAGATAGTTTAGACGGCAAAGCCATAGATACCGGTGTAGGTATGATTCACACCAAATAAGACACGCATACCCGATGCAAAAGTTGCAATTTAAGCCACACAAAACACATAAAGCCTACCTAAAGATGCGGAAAGGTTTAAACTTACGCCGCCTTTACTAAAAATAAATGACAACTTTAGTCCAAGGAAAGATCACGGAAAGCGTTCGGATAAGTACGTTTCTGCACTTCTTCGCGTGCCTTTCAGGGTGTGTAAACGACACATAAACGTGGGGAAATCGTGACGGAAATCGACTGTAAATGTGGTCAAAAGATCACGGAAAGGTCTTAAGAAACGCGTGCTTTCCGCCCGTATAGGTTACGAAAATCTGTCATTAACGACGCCTTTAAGCGTCTAATAGTTGCGGAAAGGCACGTGAAGGAGTGCCGAAACGTACATATAAGTGCATTAAAGGGAATCTTTACGTTCACGGATAGATGTCGTTAAGTTGCGGAAAGGGTGCAGAAAGGTCTTAATAAACGCATACTTTCCTCCCGTATAGGTTACGAAAAACTGTCATTAACGACGCCTTTAAGCGTCTAATAGTTGCGGAAAGGCACGTGAGGAGTGCATATAAGTACATATAAGTGCCAACGTAAAGGTAACATTAAAGGGGATCTTTACGTTCGCGGATAGATGTCGTTAAGTTGCGGAAAGGGTGCAGAAACGTCGCGTTTACGTTGAGTTTAAGCTTGCTTAAATACCAGATTTCGTGCTGTGATAGTCTTTGACCCTGATAAGTCTGCTTGAATAACATAATGCGATACAATACAATACGGTACGCGCATGCGTGCGATCTGACCTAATCATAAAGCAATGAACATTCATTTGAATTGAAATGGACTCATGCGACCTTTTGAAAGATAACGAAATAGCACGACAAAACGATAGAAATATAAGACTCTAACGTTGCAAGACGAGTTGAATTACAATGATTATCATTCCTACATTTTGTACAGTATAGGTGCCGTGCTTTTCTGTATTTACAGCCACTTGGTTACCCTGGGGGCCATCCGGGATCGGGCAGCTAGGACAGTTTATTCGGTGGCCCAAGACGGTAAGGCCCGCTGTAGTAATTAATGTTACGTTACACGACGACACGTCACAGATATCTTTGAAGATATATTTGAAACTTTTCTAACCATAATTCACTTGTACATTACTATCATACCAGGCAAAGAAATCAATTACATATTCCTCTCTTCCGAGCATCATTATCGCAGTCCTCCGTAAAATACAGATGTGTCGTAATATTGAACAGCCTTTAGACAAATATTCAAAAAAAAACTTTTTTCTTACATTCCAAATTGCCCTGAAAACCCATCTCATAAACCACCCTAGTCCCTTGTAGTAGTATTATCTTATCTTAATTGATATAACTATCATTATTTGATTAACACATGGTATGTGTTGGTTACTCTTCTTTGTTATTTATTGTTCATTGATCATACAATTTTGTTTAGTATAGAGAAGGAGGACATATCACAAACTGTTGCAGGTTTTGCCCTCCTCCTGCACCTGTTTTTATACATTGTTTTCTGTATTTCGTATGTATTTTGTTGTCGTGCAAATAAATGAATAAAAAATAAAATGAAGAAGATACTGTAAATACCTCAAACGGCTGTTTTCACCACATGCTGACAGCTAAGGTGCGTAGTCTTCAGTCGATGAGACGCTGTGATTACGAAAATGCATCCCAGGACAGATTATGAATATTGCTTTTGATTATGAATATTACTGTTCAAACAGAATGTTCTATTCTGCGCTCTGCATTTAGAATCAAAATCATCAGAATTTTATTTAGTGATATGTTTCATCTTGTAATTTGCTGCACGTGTATTTAATAAATGCTATAATGGAATATGCGAAGCAATTTTAAGCCTTTACCGGGCAAACAGCACCCTGTGTTTTATTCAGTGCAGATTAAAGTTATGGTATGCAGAAAAAATACGTGATGAACTCCAGTTTTACTTGGTCTCTTCTACAGCTGAAGGTCGATGCATTCAGTCCACGTGTTTTATAATTAGTCTCACACTTCTACGTCTGTACAAGCGCCTTATTTGGAATTCTTGCTACGTGACTTCATACCGTTCTAGGAACTATTGATAAGCATATACTATGCAGTTGTCAAGGCTTGTGTGTGGAGCTAAGACTGAATAATTTCACATTTTTATGGTGTTGAAAATAACTTGACAAATGTTTCGTATTTTTACGGTATTGAAAATAATGTGGACAGCTTCAGACAGCAGCAACAGTTTAATTACTGAATCTACATTGTGTATATACAGAACACATAAAAGTTACAGAGTTACGATTACCATTAAAAGAGATCTATCCATGTTTGTATGATATTTAAAGATTTAAGTATTTATGTCACTGATGAAAGATGCTGCTATGTGAAACGTCTGAGGGGCAACAAAATATATCTAGTTGCTTGAGTAACGTTTGTATATCTTTATTATATCTGAATGTCTAGCCTCCATTGACGTGTATACTTATGTTTATTCAGTTCTTGAATTTTTAAACATCTGGAGTCCCATTCAACTCAATGGGGCCCAGTCAACAAAGAACACATGGTGTCATTGTCAGTCTTTGATTGAAGTGAAGCATTTTCAGTTTAAACAGATAAAGATTACAACAGAAGTCAAAACATTTCTGTATTTGTAAGCGTTAATTCGGGTGGGTTGTGTAACAGTGAATGCATATTGAAGAGGAATCGCCGCAAACAACAATCATGCTGCTTGAAATTAAATCTGCCCCTTTTAAATCTTTTCATCGGTCTGTCTTGTAGTTTTGTTATCAGTCTGCTTAGTGATTCTTTTTGCGTCGATCCAGAAACGTAGGTGGGCGCTTTTTTCTGTCTTTTTCGTACGACATGTTGCTCTAACTGAAACGCCGAAAAATTCAAGACACCTGTAGCAAACTAAGGTATGTGTAGTTCTGTGTACATGTGTTTTCATTCCCTTCGCGATTGTTAGCTGACGTGTTATGACATGCATAGGGTTTATACATTGTACAATTGCATCACATATAGAGAGGTATTGTAAGTGGTTGTATAAATCAAATTGTTGTTGTTTATACTACTGTACTCTTCTGCCGGCTGATTGATAAGGATGGATCAATTAAAATGCTGATCGATTGATCAATTGAGATATAGCTTATCCTCAATTGAGATACACATTATCTTCCTAGCTAACCTCCAAGCAGATGTGATGAACCATCTTATTCTCCATATTTTACACCTGTTGAAACACTTGTGACTCCTTTCTAGTCTCTACCGGACTCCGGATCGCTGGAAAAATCGTAGAAATGG
The DNA here is from genome assembly GCF_000003815.2 of Branchiostoma floridae. Classification (NCBI taxonomy): domain Eukaryota; kingdom Metazoa; phylum Chordata; class Leptocardii; order Amphioxiformes; family Branchiostomatidae; genus Branchiostoma; species Branchiostoma floridae. The sequence continues at coordinate 4,220,066 of NC_049992.1, read as the reverse complement.
AACAAATAGAGGAGTAAGCCGGCCAGAGAAATATAACCGGCCAGGGAACAGCACGCGATCTACGGATCTAGGATCGCGAGCTGTTCCCTGGCCGGTTATATTCCTCTCTATTTGTTCCATTTCTCCGATTTTCCAGCGATCCGGAGTCTGGTAGAGACTAACTCCTTTCCCACAAAGGTGCGTTATGTTGTTCGTCAAGACGAAGTGAAATCTACCTATATATATCTACGACTGAAGACATTTAAGCATGATCTATTCCACACTTTGCAATATATAGGCTACGTATCCACATATTCATATTTTGATCTGACGCGTTTCTTTTAAATCTAAGAAACAGGAAATTAAACTTACATGGCCTAAAGGGAATCGAACAAAATAACCGTACATATAAGTCCCTGCCTAAGGATGGGAGCATGTAATCACATTATTATGTCGCGCTTTAGAATTGTGTGAAGGATCCTACTGCCACTGGTAATTTAGAAAGACAGATGTCAAAAATTTATATTTGCACATAGTCATGTTGTAATGTATGTTGGCCAACTTAAAACATTCTACTCACAAGAACAGCAAACAAAAACAAAACACAAAACGTACAAAACAAAATTCAAAAGTATGCCTTGACATAAACTTTAATTTTTAGAACTTTGTGTAACCTAGGACCAAAACCAGGCAATCGTCGGACAAGCAGTACATATCTCAACATGGGAGACAAAGAGAAGAAACAAGCTGAAGATTCGGGGAATGAAGAATCACACAGAAAGTATGAAGACGTAGATCCGCATGGTTATGGCATCTTTGCATTGGGTCCTGGATTACAGAAACCGTCCGATGAAGCTTTGGATGGTGGAAACGAGCCACCGCCTTTGCCGGCAAGAAACCCTCGCCGTGTTGACAAGGAGGACAAAAAGAAAGAAGAGGTATACGGAAGGAATGAAGAAGTCAGCAGGAAGTATGAAGACGTGGATCCGCATGGTTACAGTGTCTTCGCTTCTAGTTCTGGGCCAAAGAAACAGGATGACACAGACACGGATGGCAGAAATGTCCCGCAAACGTTGCCAGCAGGAAAGCTCAAAGACGTGGATCCTCGTGATGAAAGTGTCTTGAGATCTGGGTCGCGAAGTGCTGCGCACCGTCTCGACATGGGAGACCACGTGATGGTAAATCCAGAGCACACTGAAGAGTCGTGCACCGATACAACCTACACATCAGCAGAAACCAGCGGAGATGGAGATACTGATGCACCTGGCTTTTGCCACAAAGTTAGAGGTACGTCACGATCGAATAGAACTAAAACTAGGGCTTGACAAACTTTGGATTAGGCAACACCAATGAAAATGAAGATATTGGTTTTCGTCCGCCTGTGTGATTGCTTGTGAGCATGTTTGTGTTTCCGGGTACTAAAAGTATTTGTGGCCAGCATAACGTAGTTACTTAAGAACATTTGGATGGATCTTTATGATATTTGGTAAGTGGATAGGTCTTGGCAAGACAAAGGTCAAGGTTAATTGAAGGCCATTAATCCTAACCACATGGCTATCATACCCAGCGGTTAGCGTTATGCTCATTGTAGCAAGTAAGAAATAGTGATATAACAGCAACGTTTTTTGCTATTCTAATTTACTTTCATGAATCATGAATCTCAGGTCATGCCGTAGAACTGTGGAATAAGATGAAATCTAGCAGTGCTTGGAGGGTTATGATCGGCTGCGCAGTGCTGGTGGCGGGGCTTCTGTTCATCGCCGAAGGTTTGGTACCTGGCGGTCTCTTTCTAGGGACAAACGTAAAGGTAGGTAACGTTTCATCTTTACCCACCTTTCATTGAATGCGAGGATGCGCTATACACGAAATTATTTTTTTAAACATGAATATTAAGTTCTCTATGTTTGTCAAGAGTCTTGAAAACATCAGACTTGTTTTCATGTTCACCATCATATCTTTTAATTGTATAACTAGCTACGTTCGAGACAAGCAAGGCTTTAGCACTTTAAAATTCTAGGCTTCAAGTTATGGACCTCTTTGTAGGGTGGTTTGGTGACCGGCGAGAAGATAGGCAATTCTCGCAATCCATGGGGGGCGACGTTTCACAACAAAAACAGCTCGGACATCAGCTATCCGACTCCACCTGCATCTGATTTTGCATCAAAGTCTGGTACTTCATGGACGGCAGTCTACGAGGCTAACATCTCAATTGACGTCTTTGTGACCACACTGCCTTTGGAATCAACTGAACCGTACGCGAACACCACAGTTAAAAACGATACCTCACCAGCCACGCTTCTATCAACGACGGGTAAGACCACAAGCAGATTTCCTAAGTTTGCATTTGCTCATCAGAGTTTTCCTTATCCAACATACCCCTCGACTGGATAGAGCTTTCAGCAAGGTGAGTTTTGGTTAGGTATTCAACAACTTTAAAGGGTTACATGGAAATTAATCAGTGTTGGTAGCTAGCAAATGCACCTGCTCAGCTGAATGACTTGAACAGAACAGTCCAAAAGGTGAGATTCTTTTATTGCTGTGTTCAAGGCAGAGGTGTTTAATGCATTTGATGAGGAAATTTTGGCCGCCTTCTGCAAAATGTTCTTTATTCATGAGTCCTTTTCTCTTCAACTTTAGAGCTGGTTAAAGAAAACATCACGACTGTGACCTTTTCGACTCCACTGACGTTTTTCCCTTCAAAAGGTGGGTCAACTAAGGCGGTTACAGATGTCAGCTCACACCCCGGAATCCAACTAACGACTGGCATGTCTCTGTCAACAGAAGGTAAGACCACACGCCAATTAAATGCTTCCAGAAGTGAATTTCTCATCAACTTTGATCTAGGTTGAGTGCCCAACATTGTGCCATTGTAGGTATATTTCATCTAACTACAGTTATCTCATTTCTATCTGTTGTCCCACAGACATCAATGAGTGCACCAGGAACCCATGCCAACATGGACACTGTGTGAACAAAGATGGCGACTACAAATGTACCTGCTCACCTGGATGGACTGGACAGAACTGTCAGCAAGGTGGATACTTAGTCTGTGTGTCTGTGTGTACTTTCATGGCTTATCTTCAGAAAAATAATGGGCTTTAGATTGATGAATAGTATTTCTTTCTTTATCCTAAAGACATCAATGAGTGCACCAAGAACCCATGCCAACATGGACGCTGTGTGAACAAAGATGGTGGCTCCAAATGTACCTGCTCACCTGGATGGACTGGACAGAACTGTCAGCAAGGTGAGTTCTAATTACAGACTTTTTTAATTCCTTGCTATACATTCAACATCTACCGTCTAAATTTCAGCTACTACTCTCATAGTTACACAATTTTTCATTACAGATATTGACGAGTGTGTGGAGAAACCATGCCAACATGGACGCTGTGTGAACGAAGATGGTGGCTACAAATGTACCTGCTCACCAGGATGGACTGGACAGAACTGTCAGCAAGGTGGGTCCTTAGTCTGTGTGTCTGTGTGTACTTTCATGGCTTATCTTCATAAAGATAATGGGCTTAGATTTATGAATAATATTTCTTTCCTTCTCCTAAAGACATCAATGAGTGTACCAGGAACCCATGCCAACATGGACGCTGTGTGAACAAAGCTGGCAGCTACAAATGTACCTGCTCACCTGGATGGACTGGACAGAACTGTAACCAAGGTGAGTTATTTTTTGCACATTTTGCTGCTACAAACTTTGAGTATTGAGAATCTTAGCATCAAGGTACTAGCCCTGTGTTGATAATTCTATCGTTAATGGTACTGTTATTTACAACACAATGAGAAACTTCTGCCAGCATGGGACTCGTGAAGACTACAATGGATGATACAATTGTGCCTGCTCACATGAATGGACAGGAAGGAACTGTCACAGAGGTGAGATATTTTCCATCTACTAGTTTCCAGTCAGTCAGCTACAAAATTCAACTGAAACGTTACATTTCCTTCTATCTCAATCACACAGACATCAATGAGTGTACCAGGAACCCATGCCAACATGGAAGCTGTGTGAACAAAGATGGTGGCTACAAATGTGCCTGCTCACCAGGATGGACTGGACGGAACTGCCAGCGAGGTGAGTTCCCTTCGCACACTTTTTTGTTCCCATACATTTTTGGCATTCAATGTCAATTCCTTGAATTGACAAGACTATGATAAATGCTGCTGTTATTGTTGTGGCACAGATATTGACGAGTGTGCAATGAAGAACCTTTGCCGGCATGGGACCTGTGAGAACAAAAATGGAGGATACAAATGTACCTGCCCACCTGGATGGACTGGACAGAACTGTCAGCAAGGTACTTTTCCTACCAGACTATTTTATTCGTACACATTTGGCTATTTTAATATTGATAAACGTAACTGTTATAAACCATAATACGTATCAATTCCCTGCAAAAACCATCTGCTTATGTCGTTTTGTCTTATTTTCTCTTATGCATCACACAGATATTAACGAGTGTGCAGGGAACCCATGCCAACATGGACGCTGTGAGAACAAAGATGGCGGCTACAAATGTACCTGCTCACCTGGATGGACTGGACAGAACTGTCAGCAGGGTGAGTTTCAGTTTACAATGTTCTGTTCCCATACTTTTTCAGCCTTCAACATTAAGTCCTTGAATTGACAATACTATGACTAATGTTGCTGTTATTTACTACACAGATATTAACGAGTGTGCCATGAGGAACATCTGCCAGCATGGGTCCTGTAGGAACAACAATGGAGGGTACAAATGTACCTGCTCGCCTGGATGGACTGGTCAAAACTGTCAGCAAGGTGAGTTCCCTTCTCACACTTTTTTGTTCCCATACATTTTTGGCATTCAATATTAATTCCTTGAATTGACAAGACTATGATAAATGCTGCTGTTATATATATTGCACAGATATTGACGAGTGCGCAACGAAGAACCTTTGCCAGCATGGGACCTGTGTGAACAAAAATGGAGGATTCAAATGTACCTGCTCACCAGGATGGACTGGACAGAACTGTCAGCAGGGTGAGTTTCAGTTTACAATGTCCTATTCCCATACTTTTTCAGCCTTCAACATTAAGTCCTTGAATTGACAATACTATGACTAATGTTGCTGTTATTTACTACACAGATATTAACGAGTGTGCCATGAGGAACATCTGCCAGCATGGGTCCTGTGAAAACAACAACGGAGGCTACAAATGTACCTGCTCACCAGGATGGATTGGACAGAACTGTCAGCAAGGTGAGTAACTTTTCTCTGGCTTCTATTCATTTTGCATAAATGCTACTTGACTTTTATTGTTTGCGTTTTTGGAAGAATCAAGTAAAGTCAATCTTGGTTTTTCTTAAACAACTTTTTTATCAGACATCAATGAGTGCACCGGGAATCCATGCCAACATGGACGCTGTGTGAACAAAGATGGCGGTTACAAATGCACCTGCTCACCCGGATGGACTGGACGGAACTGCCAGCAAGGTGAGTTCCCTTCTCACACTTTTTTGTTCCCATACATTTTGGCATTCAATATTTATTCCTTGAATTGACAAGACTATGATAAATGTTGCTGTTGTTGTTGTTGTTGTTGTGGCACAGATATTGACGAGTGCGCAATGAAGAACCTTTGCCGGCATGGGACCTGTGAGAACAACAACGGAGGGTACAAATGTATCTGCTCACCTGGATGGACTGGACAGAACTGTCAGCAAGGTGAGTTGCCTAGTTGTCTACTGTGATTGTAACCTTGATTGGAATAGAGTAAGTCAACTCACTTCGAAATAAGTCACTTCTTCTTATATCATTCACAGTTGTAGACCTACATAGCTCAAAAATGTGTTTCTTCTTACACCGTCCTTAGAAGCAAGACAATCTACACGAAACAGAATAATGAAAGAGGGCCCGTTGTGCTTGAGTCTTACGGTAAAATCTTCTTCCTCGTACAGCGAAGGAGAAGGGGAGTTGTGGGTACATCAACCTAGGGTGCTGGAAAGACGTGTGGAGATCTCGGGCCATGTCGCTACTCGAGAATTCAGATCCACGACTAGATGGCCGCTACACAAGACGTGCCAACGCCATAGACAAGTGTTACCAGGTTGCAGTTTCTCGTGGTTTTACCATGTTTGCTGTACAGCATGGCGGACAGTGTTTTGGATCCGCTGATGGGATCAACACCTACAAGAAGTACGGGCCTTCCACAGCCTGTAAAGAGGACGGCGAAGGCGGGCCTGATGCCAATGAGGTCTACCAGATTACAGGTGAGTCTATGTTAACGTTTGTGGTGTAGATACCATAGGCAGTAAATCTTCCCTGATTTCCAAGTCAAAATAAATAGATTCTTCAACTCTTGGACTTCTGTTTACACTTAATGAAAGGCAATTGTTCTGAGCAAGACCTTATGCCATCTTAAGTGTTTTTTGTTTTTTCAATGTTCCTTGGATGCATGCTTGAATTAGTCTCTGGGTGTTCAAAGTATGACCGTAAAACCCAGTTGGTGTAGCTCCACCTTCAACAGACTTTCAAATTGTCATCTTCACACAAAGATGAATATGGCAGAAACCCGTGCCAACATGGCGGGCGCTGTGTGAACCAAGCTAAAGGATACACATGTGCCTGCTCACCTGGATGGACTGGACAGAACTGTCAGAGAAGTGAGTTGTTTTACGCAATGTAGTCACAAAATGTAGAATTTCTGGTGTAGCTTTGCAGAATTGCCTTGCGTTTTAGAGATGTTTTGTTGGAAAAAATTATGACATGCGGTTGCCTACCCGAAAAGTTAAGATGATAGACATTATACACTACAAAGCAATGCTAACATCTGTTAAAGCTAGGTATGCAGGAAAATATCATATCTATTTATATGGTTACCTGGATTTAATTCACACAGAGATACAGGTATATGCATGTGCCAGGAAGCCCTGCCAACATGGGCGCTGTTTGAACCAAAATGATGGATACGAATGTACCTGCTCACACGGATGGACTGGACAGAACTGTCAGCAAGGTGAGTTACTAATTCTGTCCATCCATCCATCCATCCATCCATCCATCCATCCATCCATCCACCCACCCACTCATCCATCCATCCATCCATCCATCCATC